>NW_026854330.1:0-131461 GCF_026571515.1 Ruditapes philippinarum
TTTCCCGAAAAATATCTCATTTTTTCTAATATTTCTTAAAGGGTACGCCCCCAAAGGTTGGGTATAACTTTAAATTTCTTTTGTATGCGCAGCGTTTGGAAGTCGTTTTCACGCCCAAAAAACGTGCGTTTTTTTCCCCCGGGTTAAACGAAGGGAGTACATGTATAAAGGTTGTACCCTTTTTTTTTTCTTATCAATGTTTAATAAAAAAACAATTTTTGAAAATGAGCCCGAATTTTGTGGGATTACCCGGGAGAAAATCATATTTATTTAGATTTTCACATGAAAGTAAACAGGATGCAAAGGGGTTTAAAATAAACCTTTTAAGTAGTTGAATTATGTTTGAGAGTAAAATTTTGTTATTAAATAAAAATTTTCCCTATTGTGATTTAAAAACAGTTAAAATTACTAGTATTTAAAGATAAAGGTTGTCCTCGGAAAATTCGGTGAAATTATTATGCCCCACAAGATGGGAGCATAAGCGTTGAGTTGTCGCGTCCGAGTGTCCGTACGCTGTCCGTCGTCCGTTCTGGTCCGTAGTCCCCAAAATCTTTGTGAAAAGGGCAACTCCTCTTAAACCGATTGGAGATTTTGATTAAATACAGGGATGAAACAACCTTAATGTTGTAGAATGGTAGTAAAGGAAAGGAAATTTTTGCTTACGACCAAATTTAACAGAATTATGGCCCTTTTGTTGATTTTTTTCACTATATACTATGTAGAAAATTTTGTGAACGAAAACTCCTCTTAAACCCGGATGGAGATTTTGCTTAAAACTTAAGGGAATGAACAACCTTAATTGTGGTAAATGGTAGTAAAAGGGGTAATTTTTCCTGCGACCAAATTTAAAAAGAAAATTATTTGCCCTTGGTTGATTTGTTTCCTTTTCTATGTAAAATTTTTTTGAACGCAACTCCTCTTAAACCCGGATGGCAGATTTTGCTTAAAAATTCCAGGGATGAAACAACCTTAATGTGTAAATGGTAGTAAAGGAAGGCAATTTTTTTTTGCTGAACCAAAATTTCACAGAAATTATGGCTCCTTTGTTGATATTTTTCCTATTAACTTTTAGAAAATTTTGAAATGAACTCCTCTTAAAAACCGGATGGCAGATTTTGCTTTAAACTTCCAGGGATGAAAACCTTAATGTTGTAGTGGTCATAAAAAGGAATTTTTTGCTTGCACCAAATTTAACAGAATTATGGCCCTTTTTGATTTTTGTTTTTCAACTTGTGGGCCATGTGTCCCAAAAAAATTTTGACCTAGAGTCTAAGATTGACAGAAAAGTGGGCGTGTGGGGGGTATGCCCCCTTCTTGGCACTTTTGTCTATTTTAAATTCTATCTATTTATCTATTTAAACAAAATAAATGTTCAAAAAGAGAAAAAATTGTACGTGATATTTCCTTATTGTTTGTGTACTTCTTATCAGACTGCCATGCAATGAAGTGTTTACATCGTTTCTTCTAAGATATAAGAGACTTCTTCAGATATTTCATCTAAATTAATGAATCATATTCTAGATTGCGTTTTGATATTAGCATACTTTGAATGTTTAAAATATCAAGGTTTGCCAATGATTTCACAGGTGCTTTATTATCTTAAATGATTTTGAAAGCTAGCTTGTTAATTGAAATTTTTGTGATGCGTTAAAACTATTAGACAGACGCTGAACAAATAGAAGGGTTTATAACTATTTTCAACAGGATATTGTAATGGTAAGAATATAAACTCGTGAAAACGGTTAAAGTTATGTTTTTGCAATTTCTGACAGGTAATGGTTGTAAGATTTTCATATCCAGTTTCTAATTTTAAAAAGACCAATGAAAATTTTTTTTAATTCAGTTCTTCCCAGTTAAATTTTTAAAAGTTTTGACGGCTTTTGTCGAAACCCTTTAAAGAAAAGGTAAGAATTTTTGTTTTTTCATTTTAAACAGGTAATTTTCTTTTATGTTACATGGGCTGTTGAACACTTGTAAATTAAAGAACCCGCTTTTTATATTTCAGTTTTTTTCGGGAAATTTTTAAACAAAGAAAAAAATAAATTGCAGTAAAGGGTTTACCAAAAGAAAAAAAACACCCTTTAAAGAAAACCTTCTTTTAAAAGACAAGGTATTTAATTAACCAAAAATTCCCTTTACTGACATTAATTTTTTTAAGGTGAACTAAATTTTTTGGGATTAAACTAAACTTTTTGTTTGTTTCTTTTTCTTTTTATTTCTTTTTTTCTTTTGGGTTTTCGGGTTTTTTTATTTGGGATGACGGGGTGAATTGGGTTTGAATTTTCGTTTTTTTTGATGTAGGTCAGGCCAAAAAATAATAACCAATTTCAGATATTTTGCTTCCACGATTTAAAAGAATATGATTTGGGAAATTTTGCAAAAAGCCCCAAAAAATTAAAAACGTTCAGGGCCCCTTTTTTCTTTATCAAAAAAGGGGTTTTGGGGTCGCCAAAAAAACCTTTCAAAATTAAAATTTATTTTTTTTCTAATTATTTTTTTCGAAATTTTTTTTCCTTTTAATCTCCCTTTTAAAAATTTAATTTTCCGTTTTGGTTTTTGAATCGCCGGTTTTCCCTTTAAAGTTTAAAATAAAAAGAAATTTAAAGGGGTTTGTGTTATGAAAATATCAGTTTTAATTTTTCAAAGGGTTAAAAAATTTTTTCAAAAAGTGGGGAACATTTTTTCAAATGTAAAAGTTTTAATCCCACGTTAGGAATATAGATAAGCTTATAAATCGCTAACACACACAATTTCATAATAAATTAAACGGAGTTTTTTTAAAAATTTTGTAAGCCAAAAAAATGTTTCTGTAGGGATAACAAAACTGACGCCCAATTTTTAATAATGGATAATTTATGCCAAAATTTGAAAGGTAACGTCTGTTTTAAAAGGGAAAGAAAAGCAATCTTGATAGGAAAAGCGTTCTCTCGAGTAAGAAAAAAAAAATTATAATTGAAATCCAAGTTGTATTGTTAAAGAGAGATAATGGAAAATGCAAACATTCTCGACCTTGTTTTATGTGAATAGTGGAAAATTGCTCAACCCTCTCGCACCCTTGTATATCTGAAGATAATGGGGAAATGAACATCCCTCACACCCTGTTTCATGACCAGATAATTGAAATGCCAACATCCTCCCGACGCCCACTTGTCATGAGAATAATTAAAAATTTACAACCACCTTCGGCATCTTTTTCATGAGAAAAATAAGAAAAAGGGAAACCCTTTGCACCTTTGGGGGATGAGAAATGAAAAAAAAAGAGACCCCTTTGCCCTTTTATCATGAGGATTACAAAAAAAGCAAAACTTCGACCCTTTTTATGGGATAAAAAAAAAGCCAAAACCCTTCGCACCTTGTTTTTGAATTATGAAATATGCAAACCCCCTTGCACTTTTTCATGTTTAGAAATTTTGAAATATGCAACCCTTTCGCACTTGTTATGGGGCAAATAAAAAAAACGAAACCCTTCGACCTTGTTCATGAGAAAATAAAAGAAAAAAGCCCAAACCCTCGCACCTCGTTATGAAAAGATAATGGGAAATCTTTCCCTTTCGCCCTTTAGCACTAAGCTCAGGCAGTATTCAATCCTTTACACAAAGCGGACTGGAAGTCAAGCTATCCCAAAGAACTTGAAGAAAAGTACATCAATAGTGAGATAAAGTACAGTGCAACACAATACAAAGCACTACACTACAAAGACAAACAAGAATCATTACTTTCATTGTTATCTGTAATGCATCCATTTAACCAGATAAATATGGTATATCTTTATAAGAATTTATGGAATGCATCAATTGTTATGTCGCATTTTTCATTCAATCAGTAGTTTAGGTACATTTACTTTTGTTGATAGAGCTGTTTATACTCTACATTTTTGCGACGGACGCGCCCTCAGGCGCGTTCAGAGCTAAGTCATCTACACATGGGATTTCGTTGGCTACAATCGCGCAATGTGTCCTAAACACTTTACCGCCATGTAGTCTTTCATGGTAAGGAAGTTATAATATCAGTTCTACTTCCGATTCTTGTGGTTTGTTTACATATTTTACTAGGTCATGATATGAGTTAACCTTCGCTATTCTAAAAATAGATTCTGCTTCACCTGTTCTGATTTTTGGACAGGCGATTAAGAAGTACACATTAAACATGTAATTATAAACCAGCGGATTACATGCAATCTTTTAGAAATTCTATACAATTGTAAGAAGCAAACAAGTTGAAAATGGAATTTAGTGTGAAGTTGAAAAGGACAACTAAACACTGTAGTGCTTAAGTGACATTTAAATTAGAATAATAAAAACGATGTGCTTCTGGCCTCTACATCTTTACCTTGTAAATAAAAAAAATCTAAGAAAATACACTATTAATTGCGGATGATTTTAACAATTTTTTTTTAATGAGACATATCCAAGAGAAATAAAAATACAATGACTTATATTTTATTGTCTGTATGCCCACTATGATATAACACGAAGCAATTCTAAATAGCATTCTCAAATGTATAATGTATTATGTTTGAAGTTTATTTGCCTGGATTTATTCTAGAAATATTTCGTGGATAGTTTTTTTTTTCTTTTTACATATCATTTCTTAGAATAAATCGATAAGGACACTGATTTACAAGTTTGACCAGAGTTTTTAGGCATAAATTTCATTCTGTATTTAAGTGCTTGAAAGTAGAAAATCTGAATTATATCAATTTGGGACACAAAATATATTGCTCTACAAATCTCGAACTTGTATGGAACAAATTTTCTCTGTTATATATTTTGTGTTTTGTTTTTGTTTTGTTTTTTTTTTCTAAAAGAAGCCTTAATGTCTCTCCGGTTGCATGTCCGTCGCATTCAGTGCTGCAGCACTTTGATTTACTCAAAGGTACAGAAAAGTATCTGCTACAAGTGCATATCTTAGTGTTTAACGTATATTGTTTCGTTGTTTTGTTTTGCTGTATTTTTTCTATTTTTTTCTTTTTTCCACAAGAGGGTGGAGAAGCAGTTAATATGATTGTGTGTCGTGAAAATATATGTACATGTACAGAGCAAGGAGACTACAGGTAATAATAACATTACGGCATAAATCATAACAATACGTGTTCTATGCTGATTGCTTGCAAAATACTGCTTACCAAATTACACTGTATTGTTGACTTACATTCTAACAAACAACTAATGTGTTTTCCATGTGCCGTTAACACATCAAATAAGCATATGATTATGTTAATCAGCTCATACTGTCAATATAACTTTGATTTGAACAGAAGTGTCTTTATTGCAAAAAAAATGTGAACATCGAAGAATATGTAAAAAATGCACTGCAAATATGTGTCCACATTATATGTAATTATTAAAATATATGCATTTATTTCTTATTGAAAACATTGACTTAGACTTTTCTTTAGGTTAAATGCTCAGCATGGCTTGCCCTTCTGTGTTGTTATAGTTTTAGGCCCTTGGGGATCACTCATTCCAGCATTTTAATTGTTGAAAACTGAGCACCGCTAAAGCCTTCGCCATATGTTATATTAAATCATTTTTAAAACTTTGAATTTAAAGAGATGTGTAAAGATTATTGTGTTTTTAATTCGCTGTTGCTTTTACAACAACTTTTTAATAGGAAGATGCTCGGTAAAAGAAAAAAGAAAATATTTCAATGAACAAATAAATAAAATATCATGCAGAAACAAATATATTTCTGTTTCATTTAATTTTAAACATTAGCATAAACTTTAATGCAAGTGCAAGTTGCAATATAATAAGTACGTACATAAACGAATTATTTTACCTTATTTGTTAACTGTAACAACTTTTCTCTTTATTCCATAAGACACAGATATTCAATACCATTGTGTAATCTACCCTTATGTCGTACCTATTCCTATCTATCAAAGGTCATTAGCACAATAACGGTCCATGTCTAATGGATTAAAGGTAATAGGATGATTTTATTGCCGAAACTAAATGATGCTGTAAACTTTGCTATATTGACCCTAAACGTAACCCTAAACTTGAGTATCATGTTAAATGTATACAATTGTATAAGTAAATAAAACTTAAGGACAGTGTTCTTCTATCCTAGCACTCAATGAATAACATCATAGAAAAGTACAGTTGCCTATTGTTCCTGTAGCATCCTAAGAACTTAAATATATGCACGGACATACAGATAGACCGGCGACGGAGATGTGATCCCTATATGTCACCGCCACTCTGTAGCATACAACATAAAAATGCAAAAAGCGTTTCTTGTTTGATTAAAAGGACACATTTTAGAAAAGTCAAATGTCGTTTAATTCACCTAAGCTTAATTTGCTAAAATATCATAAAACAAAGAATGCAGTTGATTTGTAATGAAATGATAAATGCAAGGTTGAAAGCCTTATTTTTTATAAAGTGTTAGAACATGTTCTGGAGCAATTTTTAAAATATAGCATATTAAGCAGACTGAAATATCAAACTGTAAGTAAGATAATAGGAAAACCATTTGGAAATGCAGCTTTTATTTTACATTATGAAAATTTTCATTTAAAAGTAAAACAACTTAAAGTGCATTTAATACCTAACATCTAACTTCATAACAATATTTATCAACCGCAAAATCTTCACGCCACTTCGAAGCATATAACAAAAAACGACAGCTCATGTTTTTTTTATAAAACTATCTTTCTGTAACTTCCAACTATATTTTTTGTATAAAATAATATTACATCAAAGAGTAAATATCTTGATAGATACACCTATAAATGCCATAATTTTATTAAATCCAAAGAGAACATCTAAGGTATTTAATGCACCTCCTGTCGGCCGTCACATAATTACAATTTCTATTTACATCACATTCACTTCCCTTACCTTGTTATTGTGTCAGCGCGTCTTCTATCCCTTTCCTTTATAATGAATTATATAAAGTCTATATAATTCCATAAATTACGTAAGAAAATGCAAATCACAACAGCAGACGACAACTTTCAATATGTGTGTGATAAAGATTATATTTTATTACGTGTGTACACACTTAGTTTCTTATACTGCCTATATAATTCGATCGAATTTGTTCGTCATCGTCAACAACAATATTATGCAAGTGCTCATTGGTGTTATTTGCTACTGCTATGTTAATGAGAAGCGTGAGGAAGTAAATTCTAAAAATAAACACATGGAATAGCGTTATTCAAATATCAGGAAAGCGTGAAAAATAAAAAAGAAAAAAATTAAATCCTTTTTACAGAGACAAACAAAAGTGATTTTCCTTAACACAATTTCAGCATATTCAGATGAATCATAAATAGTATGACATAATACACTGTAACAAGAATAACGAAAAACGGTACAAATAATCTAAGTTTAAAACATGCTGGTTGCTTGAATAAGAAAAATAGGTGGAATTGATTTCATAATTGAAGTGTTCAAGCATTAATAGATTTAATTAGAATCTCTACAGCAACGATATCTCTCTTCAATTAGATAAGCTCTTTTCTCACTTTTAATTACTCGTTGGAAAACTTGGTGGTTGTCAAGCTGTTGAGTTTTATATATCTGACTGGACTTTTCCTTATGTAATATATTGTTGTTATCTGCCAGTAATATTCCAAATATGGCACAGATAAATATGAGCCCAGCAATCAAATAGAATATTTCCGGGTTTTTCATATGCAGTTTTTAAAGTTTTTCTCCCATGAAGCCCATTAGCGAAAAAGACATATAGTCAGTGTAATAAAAAATGTTTAAAATCGTGTTTTTTAAAAAATTTAAAATTTTCCCTCTGATTAAATTAAATGATACGTCACCACAAAACTAATGAGCATTACAATGGCCTGCATCATATTCCCTAATATCTGTTTTACAGTAAATAAGTAATATTCTTGGTATGATTGATTTACAATTTAGAGTTGTGTTATATATTGGAAATTGCAATACTTTATCTTGTAATATATTTTTGCAATATGTTTTCAGATATCGCAATACATGTACATTGAAGCAGGTATATATTAATAAACATACCTGATTGAAGCTTAACACATTTCATAAAAACATAAAATTATATTAAAGATAGAAGTGAAGTAAACTTGTATTAGCTTGAAAGTGCCTATTACATACCATGTAATTGGGACATAATATTGAATGAATAAACACTTTCAGTCAAAGTTCTGTAGATCTTAACATAATTTTCATATGTGTCTTCAAAAGGCGATTAGATCTTCTGTCGGGATCTATGATTTCGCTGCAGTGAATTACGTTTTTCTTTTAAACAAAACAAACGGTGATACAAAGGGGTTTATCATTGTTATCATTTACTCATAAATAATGAATTCCTCTATCCTGAGAGCTTTACTTACCTTTTAACATCTAAATATTTGAACGTCGATTCCCTGAAATTATTCGAATATCAAGCGATCTTGAGATAGAAGCGTTCTTATCAGTCCTTTTCTTTTGAAATGCTTGATTCTTTCAAACTTTTGTTGACATTACAAATTTCTGTATCAATTCATTTGAGCATTCTTTATAGACTAGTTATACAAAAAACTTTGTTGTTTTTATTCGAAATACAATCATTGATACAGCTGCCGAGTTATTTTCATTTACTAACAAAGCCTGCCTGGGTCTTGATCCATTTCTGCATCTTTTGTTTGCATGACAATAAACAGTAGATTTTTAAACATGAAAGTAAGCAGGATGCAACAGAGTTAAAGTAAATCCTTGAAGTAGTTCGAATTATGTTATGAGAGATAAACGTAATTACTTCATTCATTTACTAACATATCAATCACATATTGATGATTAAAATACATGTTAAACTTACTAGTATTTAATGATAAGCGTTGTCCGTGAGATGTTCCTGTGAAATTATCTATTTTAAATTATCTATCTATTATTATCTATTTATACAAAATACATGTATCAAAAGCATTTTAGAAGTTGTACAGTCAGATATTTCCTAATTGTTTATGTACTTCGTATCAGACTGACATGCAGTGAAGGAATATGTGTTAACATAGTTTCTCTTAAGATAATAGAGACATCTTCAGATATTTCATCTAAATAAATAAATCATATTCTAAATTGCGTTTTAATATTAGCATACTTTGAATGTTTCAAATATCACGGTTTGTCAATGTTTTCACAGGTGCTTTATTATCTTAAATGATTTTAAAAGCTTGTTAATTAAAATTTTTAACTATTAGACAGACGCTGAACAAATAGATATGTTAATAACGATTCAACCGGAAATTGTAATGGTAAGGTAAAAACCTCATGAAAACGGCAAAAATTATGTTTTTGCAATTTCAGACAGGTAATGGTTAATGAGATTTTCAGATTCCAGTTTTTAATTTTAAAATGACCAATGACAATTCTTTTTATAATCAGTTCTTCCTAGTATTTTTACAAGAAGTGAATCTGATTTCAGACGGCTTTCGGCCGGAAAGCCAAAATGAAAACGGCTTAGAATTATGTTTTGCAGTTTCAAACAGGTAATGCTTGATGATATATTCTTGAACACTTGTATGTCAAAGACCAGCTTTGTCTATTTCAGTTTATTTGGGATCTAAATCATTGATAAAAAGTAAATTGCAGTAAAGGATATTACCAAATGAAAAATATATCTTTAATGAAAGCCTTCTTTATATGATACAAGTATCTAAATTAACAAATATTCCGGTACTGACATTATTATTCAAGGTGCAACTAATTTTGTGGGTTTCCACTGAGATTTCTGTTTGTTTCTTTCTTGTTTTCCGGATAAGAATTTTTCGATATTTTCGTTTTATTGGATGTAGGTCAGCCCCAATAGGTATAATGCAAAGTTTCAGATCAATCGCTAAGACAGTTTACCAGAATACTGATTGGAATTGTACAAAATGACCCCAAAAATTAAAAGCCTTCAGACGCATTTGATATATCTCAAATAGGGTTAGGAATCGCCAAAAAAATCATTTTCAATTCAATTCTTATTATTTTCTGCATTATTTTTTTGCAATTTATTTCCGTTTCTTATCTCTTTAACGATTTCAATTTCAATTTCCACGTTTTTGGGCTTTTGAGCCTCAGTGGAATTCCTTTATTGTATTGATGTTCGATAAAACTAAATGAAATTCAGAAGGTTTTGTGTTATGAGTATCAGTTGCAATTTTGTTAAGGATGCAATAAATGGTGCCAGACATAATTTCAAATGTAAGAGTTTATATGTCCCACGATTGTTAGTAAATATGAGATAAAGATATATAATCGGCATAAACACAACTTTATATAAGTAAACGAGTTATGTAAATTATTGTAAACACAAAAAGATGTTCCATAGAGGATAACAAAACTGTACGCAATTTATATAATGGAAATTGTACCAAATTTGAAAGTGTACCGTCTGTTTAAAAGAATAAAAAATGTTGATAGGAACGCGCTCTCGCGAGTAAGAAAAACAAACAATATATTTGAAAATTACAAAGTTGATCTTGTTAATGAGAGATAGTGGAAAATACAACATCCTTCAAAACTTGTTCATGAGAGATAATGAAAAATACAACATCCCTCAAAACTTGTTCATGAGAGATAATGAAAAATACAACATCCCTCAAACCTTGTTCATGAGAGATAATCCAAATGCAACACCTATCACACCCAGTTCATGACAGATAATTGAAATGCAACATCCCTCGCACCTTGTTCATGTGAGACAATAAAAAATGCAACACCCTCGCACCTTGTTCATGAGAGATAATGGAAAATGCAACACTCCTCGCACCTTGTTAATGAGAGATTATGAAAAATGAAACACCTCTCGCACCTTGTTCACGAGAGATAATGGAAATGCAACATCCCTCGTACCTTGTTCATGAGACATGATCAAAATGCAACATTCCTTGCACCTTGTTCAGTAGAGGTAATCAAATGCAACACCCCTCGCACCTTGTTCATGAGAGATAATCGAAATGCAATACCCAAGCCAATCAGTAATTTAGTTTAATTAATATAGCTGTTTTTATTCTACAATCTTTATCAAAAGTAGAAGAAGTAACTGCACTGCTGCGAGTGCATGCCATTGTGTAAGTTAGAGTGTTAGTGTTTAACGCATGTTATTATGTTGTTGTTTTTCACAAGGGGATGAGCTAAAACTTATATACAGAATCAGCTCACGATTAATATAATACTGTGTCGTACACATGTCATACATGTACAGAGCAGTCAGACTACAAGTAATAATAACATTACGGCATAAATCATAACAATATGTGTTGTATGCTGATTGCTTGCAAAAACTGCTTACCAAATTACACCGTATTTTTTTTTACATTCTTACAAACAACTAATGTGTTTTCCATGTGTCGCTTAATACATTGCAAAAAGAAGGATGATCCTTCGGAACCATTATTCACAACAAAATTACATGGACATTTCAGACTCGGTTTGATTGAGTCTGTACATGAGGGATAATGAATAAGTGCAACATCTCTCACGCCCCCTAGCACTGACTAGAGCGGTACTCAGTTTTCAACACTTAAAAGTGCCGGAATCAATGATCCCGAATGACCAGAAAAATATGACAGTTGAGATATCAGTTGAAACCTGAGTTTGAATAATTTTTAAAACTTTGAATTTAAAGAGATTTGTAAAGAGTAATATGTTTTTAATTCGTTGTTGCTTTTACAACAACAACAGCATTTTAATAGGAAGATGCTCGGTAAAAGAAGAAAGAAAACATTTCAATGATTAAAATGACAAATACAAATAAATGAAAGATCATGCAGATACAAATATTTATGTTTTATCTAATTTTGAACATTAGCATAAACGTTAATGAAAGTGCAAGTTGCAATATAATAAGTATGTATAATTATTTTACCTTAATTGTTAACTGTAACAACTTTTCTCCTAATTCCACAAGACACTGATACTCAATACCATTGTGTAATCTACCCTTATGTCGTACCTATTCCTATATATCAAAGGTCATCAGCATAATAACGATCCATGTCTAATGGATTAAAGGTAATAGGACAATTTTTTTGCCGAAACTAAATGATGCTGTAAACTTTGCTATATTGGCCCTAAACTTAACCCTGAACTTGAGTATTATGTTTAATGTATACAATTGTATATGTAAATAAAACTTAAGGACAGTGTTCTCCTATCCTAGCACTCGTGTACATTATTTGTAAATGAATATACTGTCTATCATCATTATGAAATAATATAGTAATGAAATTTAGGGTATTGTATTTGTCATTTCTTCTCTTAGACTTTTTGCCATACATGTGCAATGTAATTCGTGCATCAATTAAGTGATGAAAACATACTTGTAATTGTTATTATATTGTTATGTATAATCGTTCTATTCAGTTTAATGTTATTACGATAAGTTTATTCCATCATACAATTTAGTTTTCTGAGTTAAAGATGTTTAAGCTCATTCCTACGGAATGCCGTTAGGGCCATCGCCTATGAATGTGTTAATCTGAAACGCAATAGTCGATAGTGCGATGGTGAAAACACGAAATCACGAAACTACGATGGTGAAAACACGATAGTACGATGATGAAAACGCGATAGTACGATGATGAAAACGCGATAGTACGATGATAAAAACACGACAGTACGATGGTGAAAACGCAATAGTACGATGATGAAAACACGACAGTACGATGATGAATACGCGATAGTACGATGGTGAAAACGCGATAGTACGATGATGAAAACACGACAGTACGATGATGAAAACGCGAAATCACGAAACTACGATGGTGAAAACGCGACAGTACGATGGTGAAAACACGATACATGGAGTTTATCGCGTTTTCATCATCGTAGTATCGTACTGTCGCGTTTTCATCATCGTACTTCCGCGTTTTCATCATCATACTTTCGCGTTTTCATCATCGTACTTCCGCGTTTTCACCATCGTAGTTTCGTGATTTCGCGTTTTCACCATCGTACTATCGACTATCGCGTTTCAGATCAACACATTAATAGGCAATGGCCCAAACCTGATTGTATGCTATTTGTAATAAAATCACAAGTTGCTTTGTCGTATATAGTTTATATGCAAGCGCATTTCTATCGCCCATATTCGAGGCAAATGTGTGTAATATATCATTGTTTCAAGCCCAATGTAATTATTTGCGCATAATTTTGTAATATTTCCCTACATTTAAACTGGTCAGCACACATAAATTTATATTCAAAGATCAATCATAATTTTTTCATATCATAGTAAATTATTTGCAATTTTTGCATGGTTTAAAAAAACTTTAATAAAAAAAACAATGAATTTGTGTTTAAATATCAGAAAAATAATTTTTTAAAGATTATTTGAAATATTGCCACATTGGACACGCCAAATATTTCCCTTAAACGGAAAATTTGCTTTCTTGAACGAAATTAAATGCTAAAATTTGAAGGAAAAAAATGGCAATTCTTTGTGGTGGAAAAGTCTTTGCTTTCATCTTAAAATTATTTTATTGAGTCCTTAGTTTGTTTCAAGATATGGCTAGAGAAATCTTAAGTATTCAAAGTTATAACTTGCAAAAACTTGAAATACATAATTACAAATAATTGTTAAAGAAATTATTAATAAGTTCCTACAGTCAGTAAAGTTTTTATTTCAAGAGGAGTTCCTTTTTCAGGAAAGTGGAAGAAATTATTTTATCCATCCTTATCTATGTATGGTGTTGATAAATGAAGATTGCGTGTATTTTATTATAATTCACAATAAGAATTAACGTGACCTATTCAGTATAATTGAGCCGTGTCACGACAAAACCAACATAATGGGTTTGCGACCAGCATGGATCCAGACCAGCCTGCGCATCCGCGCAGTCTGATCAGGATCCATGCTGTTCGCTATCAGTTTCTCTACTTGTAGTAGAGTGGGTAAGCGAACAGCATGGATCCTGATCAGACTGCGCGGATCCATGCTGGTCGCAAACGCACTATGTTGGTTTTGTCGTGACGCGGCTCATATTGTTTTAACTCAACTTGTATAATTTTTGTTTCAGTGCTACTTGGTTCAAGGCAAGGATTCGAGAGGGTTTCAAGAAGATATAGCTTCAAACACGATCGGACTTGGGAAAAAAAATATGTATAAACTAAAAAATATACATGTACAATGTATTTTCATGATCATGCATAATCATAAATTTTACTATTTTTCATATTTCCAAGTAAACATATCCAACGAAATAATAAAATTCACAACTTTTTTGTTCGTTCTCTCTTAAAGTCTAAACAGGAAAATAAAATAGTTCAGAAAGATAAACATTTTTTATCAAATTGTGCATTATCAATATCATGTAAAATAGCGTATGTTCGAACTAAAAAAGAATGTGCACAGTCACTCTTGACATAAGAAGAAAAATGTGCACGCACTTATAAGAATAAATCAAAATTTGAAGAGCATTTGAGATAATAAATATTTAAATGATTCAAACATAAAAGAAACCGATTTTATCCCTATGCACTATTAAAACTTATTAATGTGACCCCGTGTGGTAATTCACAAGGATATGTTTATGATAACTCGAAACTTAAATGAACTTTATCAAGTTTTAACAGGGATCATTTACATCCATGTCTAATGAATTAAAGGTCCTATAAAATGTTTAAATTGCCGATACTAATGTTATGAACTAAACTGATCCAATGCTCAAGTTGCGTAGTACAACAATGCACGCATATATATAGTACATATAATAAAATGTTCTAGAACAAAATATTATTATTCATCGTATATATTTTCATTTTAAGTCAATCAACATTTTTTTTTTCAAAGAACTGTTTATAAGAAAATCCAAATGATATATTTCTATTGTTTTTATCGATATTTCAGATAAATATGGATAATATGCACATTGTTTACCCATCCACTTTAAGACCTTGTTATTTACCTGTCAATTAATATTTGAAAAAAAATGTGGAAAAATGTGCCTATAGTAGACCTATCAACTTTAAGACCTCGTTATTAACTTAATGGGTCACCCTTTATGAATATATTTGTGATAAGAAAACAACTAATAAATGACATAAAATGCGTGTTTGTATACTTAAAATGATAATATAGTTTACTTATCAACAAACTAAACATAATCCGACCTCACACACAGAACCATTAATGATCGAACACAGGAAACTTCAAAGGCGGTCATAGGTGCTTGTAATATTAATGGCATATATTGTTTTTTAATGACAAGTGATTTTGGACTATTTTGAAAAAAGTAGTGTTATTTCAACACTATATTAATGAAAATCTGGAAAAGGGGAGATCCCTATGAAGCAATGAAAAAGCCAAAATTTCAAATGAATTACAGACACGGTATGTTCATAAGTAATAATGGAAAATGCAACATCCCTCACGCCCGTAGCACCGGCTTAAGCGGTAATCAATTTTCAACATAGTGAAGTACCGGGCAACCTTTTACAATTGCCACACAGCCTGAACAGTGAATGTAGTGCTGATTGCTGTCACCTGTTTACTTATTTGACTTCAATTAATAATGAATACCAATTTGATAGACTTACAAAATATTTTATTATTAGGATTATGATATTTTACAGAAAGCCCTCGAAAGTACTTTAAAGGTTAAACAAATCATTTAAGGGTACAGACTGTTTTGTTATTATCATGCATTTCAATATGCTCTTATACCATATTGAAAGGTTACATTTTCTCTGATTGTACTGGTTATAAACTTCGTTACAATCGAATAAATTGTATTTAAAGACCTTGGTCAAATAAATTGATATTTTCACTCACAATACGAGAACCATCAAGTACAATCTAATAGGCGTAATGTCATTAATTTCTAATTTCATTTCAAATATTTGAACTTTCGTTAAATTAAGTGTATAAAAGTTATAGAGGCGGTAAAACGTTTTATTTAGTACGAGTGTATTAAATTTACAAAGCCATTGACATCTTGAAGAAGTAATTGATAATTAATAATTGTCAGAAACAGCTCAAGTTCAAAATTTGTGAAGATGAATAATATGAAACGCCTGGACTGTCTTATATTAAGAATGAGTGATTTACCTGGTTACATGTCGTTCTGTTGAGTCCGAGATACAATATGCTTGGTGGAAATCCCAATATGTTGGGTGGAAATCCCAATGTGCTCAGTTATTGAAGTGTTATGTTGTGTGCTGAATATATTTTCTTCAGCCAACTCAATATAATGACATTTAACCAGGTATATCAGTCATTCTACACATAAGACAATCCAGGCGTTCCATAGAATAATGCTATGTTCTAAATGCTCCTACATAAGTCAGTCCAAATGTATCACTGGCGTTGGACTGTGAATCGGGCGACCGAGTTCGATTCCAGGACGATGCAGGTCACTGAACTGTGCTCTGGTAAATATAATGTGGCTTTCTGTCGTGATCCGGAGTGAAAACTTCCAACACCACTACTACCATACTGGCGTTATTACTTTTCAATTAACAGAAACATATATATATTAACGGTTGCTTGCGAGCGTGTGTGCGTCAAATAAATTATTTTTGATGACATTTGTTAATGCAAAAATGAATGCATCCCGATTAATCTGATAAAATCAGTGTTTTCTTCTCTTAATTTATTATAGTTACTCTGCCATAAAACAGAACCATCACATTAAGGCCAAATCTATAAGATCAGTAGAGTGTTTTAACAAGTGTCAGACTATAATGATATTTAATGTGACAGTGGCAGAAATCATATCAAACTTCGCGATTCCATGAAACGATATGCGACAAGAATTGTGAATTAGTTTCAATGTATTAAAGTTGTCATTAAAATGTGAGATTTATCTTTGGCATCAATAACAAGTATATCATTTGTGTCTGTGTGTTTTTTTATACTATTGTTATTTTTGTTGTTGCTACTGTTGTTGTTGTTGTTTTTGTTGCTGTTGCTGCTGTTGTTGTTGTTGTTGTTGTTGTTGTTGCTGCTGCTGTTGTTGTTGCTCATGTTGTTGTTGTTGTTGCTGCTGCTGCTGTTGTTGTTGTTGCTGCTGATGTACTTGTTGCTGTTGTTGTTGTTGCCGTTGTAATTGTTGCTGTTGCTGCTGCTGTTGTTGTTACTGCTGTTGTGGTGGTTGTTGTTGTTGTTGTTGCTGCTGCTGCTGCTGCTGCTGTTGTTGTTGTTGTTGTTGTTGTTGTTGTTGTTGCTGTTGTTGTTGTTGATGTTGTTGTTGCTGCTGCTGCTGCTGTTGATGTTGTTGTTGTTGCTGCTGCTGCTGCTGCTGCTGTTGTTGTTGCTTGCTGTTGATGTTGTTGTTGCTGCTGTTGTTGTTGTTGTTGTTGTTTTGCTGCTGATGTACTTGTTGCTGTTGTTGTTGTTGCCTTTGTAATTGTTGCTGTTGCTGCTGCTGCTGCTGTTGTTGTTACTCCTGTTGTGGTTGTTGTTGTCGCTGTTCTTGTTGTTGTTGTTGCTGCTGCTGCTGTTGTTGCTGATATTGTTGTTGTTGCTATTGCTTCTGTTGTTGTTGATGCTGCTGATGTTGCTGCTGTGCTGTTGTTGTTGTCGTGCTTTTATTTGTACATCAGCTTCAATATTTTGTTAAAATACTGGCATTTATATTTTATGAATACAATTTTTATGAATTTGTTTTCTTTTGATCTATTTTTTGTTCATGTTTGAAGGGTAAAATGAAATACATATTAAATATACAA
This sequence comes from Ruditapes philippinarum, assembly GCF_026571515.1. Lineage (NCBI taxonomy): Eukaryota > Metazoa > Mollusca > Bivalvia > Venerida > Veneridae > Ruditapes > Ruditapes philippinarum. Next base: position 17,637 of record NW_026854330.1, read on the forward strand.
TTTTTTTTTATTTCATATAATTATTGATAATTTTTTGTAAACGTTGAAATATTGCTCTGAAATTATAAACATGCATCTTGAATGTCTGTTTGCTCTTGATTAATGAATGCTTACAAAATAACAACTAGTATGAAATGACATAAGTTGTACTGGCCTTATCATACTGGAAACTAAGAATGCAGGGAAACGAATTAAATGTTTTGTATTAGCAAAGGTGTCTATAACTAAACAGAATTAGCTCCTTATCTACAGTGTTTTCAGAAACAACATGGTACTGGGTACATGGTATATAAATTACCAAGTAATTATAACAAAAGCGATATAAAATGATAATGATCCAATTTCTGTGTTTTTTGCTTATAAAAAAATTGGAGTTGCGTAATTACATCGTATTCTTTATTGATAACATAACAAACAACTAATGCGTTTTCCATGCATGTGTGCAGCCTGCAATACTTTCAGTTATGCTGTATACTGAAAAAAAAATTTCTTTAACTTAAAGCTGCATGCCTCCAGATGAGGTAAATATTTCTAGATTATATAAACTAATACTTTAAGAAAAGGAAAAAGATTCAGAATAAAAGATAAAATCTCCATTGTATGTGCAAATTATGGCCTATTTTGTGGTGTTTTTCATTATATTTCTACCGCGTTACTAACGCAGTAAGGATTATTTTTCTATATTTTGACCTTTATTGGTAATTTACATGGGTTGTAAGTGCTGTGTGCCAAGTGAAAATTATTTCCTTTGTTCACTTGACAATATTTTACTTTTAAATACATTTTCAAAATTTTCGTGAAAATTAGCAAGAATCTGGAGGCTTGCTGCTTTCATACTTTGCAATGAGATGCATCCACATACGAGTATTTATGAGCCGTGTCACGACAAAACCAACATAATGGGTTTGCGACCAGCATGGATCAAGACCAGCCTGCGCATCCGCGCAGTCTGATCAGGATCCATGCTGTTCGCTATCAGTTTCTTTACTTGTTATAGGGTTTGTAAGCGAACAGCATGGATCCTGATCAGACTGCGCGGAGGCGCAGGCTGGTCTGGATCTATGCTTGTCGCAAACCCATTATGTTGGTTTTGTCGTGACGCGGCTCTTATATTCTTTCATTAACGCTCGACAGGATTCCTTACATTTCAGTCTAAAGAACAAGTGTGTTATAGCCATTGTCATGTCTTGATATAGCTCATCAGGTTATTTTATTTAACTAGCAATTAAAAAATTAAAAAATCCTAAATACAGGTGTCCTTTATTGGCACTATTTACTAACTTCACTAAAAAATAAATTTATTCAAGAAAGAGAGCACTTATATTATCTATAATTGTAAAATCTTTTATTTTGTATTTTCAAATACCCACACCGGGCAAAATAAGCAAATATTTAAAGCATTTTAAGAAAGTTTACTCTTTCATACGAAGCACTTACTTTACTTACTTTGAAAACATTCAAGAGTTTAATTGAAAATTAATATAAATAAATATAAGTAGGGGCGACATCGTCATTAATAGACATTACAGTTTGTCAAGCGCTGGTGGTAATGATATTTATGTTGCTCGCGTCCGTATTTACCGAATTGTCCGTATTTACCGGGATTTACCCTATCCTTAAAACGTGACTTCCCTAATGTTTGGTCTACAATTTATACAATACACTATTTATATATCGAGTTTATCTTATTTAATGAACAGATATATTTAAAACTTTATTATTTGATTATTATTTTAACCACCTAAATTGATGTTTTCCTATCATCGGATTTTCATTTAAGGAATTAAATACAACGTTAAATACGATTTTTCGTTGGAGAGGTAGAAAAATGTTCTACAAACCATTAATTTCATCTATCAAGACCATGATCCATTGCTCTGTGAAATGTGCCAATTGTTGCTTGTTGCTTATTGTAAATGCTGTAAACAAATACTGTTTATGAGGGATTAAAACATATCTTTGTTGGAAAGAGTGTACATATACTGTTACATACATGTATTCAACAAACAAATCATTTTGCTTGTAGAAAAATGGATGAGAACCAAAGACGATCTTGCTCGTATGGAATTGCTCTTCTTTCCGATGAGCGCAAAGCATAATCATGATCCAACATTATATGCTCGATGTTGCTATGTCACATGTCCCACATATGTGGAGAAAATAATGAAAAATGACGTATAACTTTGAGTTTCTCATCAAATTATTTCTTTGTCGCCGGGATTTGTTATTTATTTACGCTATCAAAACATGGCTTGTTTTGCTCTCATGAACAGCTTATTAACACACTTTGAAGCTTTTTGATGTGAAATATTATATATAATATGGCTTTATATGATAAATATTATGTAATACTTTATAACTTGAATTAGCGATATAATCAGCTATTTCTATGTAGAATATTTGAGAAGTCTTTGAGAAACCTTAAGAGATAAAAAAATCAAACTAAAATAATGGACGGAATAAAGCTCATAAAATTGATATTGACACGACAAACAGACGGACGAACGGACGAAAGGACGGATGAATAAAAATTAAGAACAAGTTGTCAATATAGTCAGTCATTCGTAATGAGTCAGTCCGTGGTGATAGCTGTTATCACTTTCATGTGATTAACTGAATTAAACACACATCAAATAAAAATCTATGTTAACAATTAAAGAGGTCATAATTTATCTTTATTATCATAATTTGGCCATTAGGTTAAACATAAACAACCTCAAGGTCACTGAAATCTAAACAGTTGAATGGTGCTATCATATCATTAAAATGTACCAGTGTGACGGAATGAAAGTAAATTTATAAAATAACAGTCTTAAATCAAATCTAACAATTCTTATGTTTGTTACTTACCAAAGCGTGTACATTTTCCAAATACAATGTAAACCCAAAATGTAGTTTTTTTATATTCAAGCATCACGCCTAAAGACATTTTTTATAGTGCAGAAAAAAATAAAAATAAAACCTGTTGTACTTTGTAAAATGTTATCCATTTTACACACAAATTAAATCAAAGCTTTCTTTGGACACCAAAAATGTTGCTGTTGTTGCTACTACTGCTGTTGTTGTTGTTGGTGTTGTTGTTGTTGTTGTTGTTTTAAAGATGCAAAGTGCTAAATATGCTAAAGTGGGGTAATAACTTAATAAAATGTTATCATTTAACGTAATTCTGTACTGTGAATGTTCATACATTTTATAAGCTATAAATATGTCTTCTATAAGAAATTTGTTCACTGGTCTGGCTGAGTCCAACTTTAAATGATTAATTATAACATCATTAATTTCAAATTAATTTTTTACAACTTGTCACTATTAATCCAAGTTAAGATTAAATTCATATCTGTCACTATAAACATAGTCTTCCTGTCTGCTGTATATCTTTTCTGATGATGCAAAACTTGGCGTTAGGTGATTTTTTTAAAGGCACTTATTTTTTTTTGTCGTTGTTTGTTTGTTTGTTATTGTTTTTTGTTGACATTTTGGGACAGGAAATCGTTTTCAGAGATTTGTGTACCAACTGATGAAGGTCTGGACCAGTAACTTGTGTGAATATTTTCAGGTCATTACCTCACCCCGTTTTCCAAATTAATCAATGCTATTGTGCAAAATGACCCAAAATGACAAGTGTTGCAAGTTTTCACCTTTTATATAATGGGTTTCCCAGTAAAAATTAAAATTTGGGGCGATAAGCTACTACCTGCGCAAGCGATAGTATTACCGGGTTACGGATAGCCCCACCTCGCACCGATGTATCCCCTGCCACGCGAAGTTACCCTGCGCACGCGATAGCTATCCTGTGCACGCGATGCTACACCTCGCACGCGATAGCACACCTCGCACGCATAGTTAATGTGAGCACCGATAGTTACTAGGGAGCTGCGATAGCTACTACGAGCGCACACGATAGCTAAGTAGTACGTGCGCACGAGATAGCCCCTACATTGGTCAATCGTTACGTGCGCACGTATTTAGCTATCGTGTGTGCACGTAATAGAGTGTACGTGCGCACGTACTAGATCTCGCGTACGCACATGGTAGCTATCGCGTGCGCACGTAGTAGCTATCGCATGTGCACGTAGTTGTAATCGCGTGCGCACGTGGTAGATAAAATATTTCTGAATGCCCCTTTATGCCACCGTACGCATATTTCTAGAATGATTAAATTAAGCCGACTTACCAAAGTAAATGTGAAATATTGCAATTCTATTGGACAAAAATAATTAAAACACTAATTGTTGTTACAAATCACATTTCGGCGCCAAAGGGAGGTAATAACTTAAGAAACAATATTTTATAAGATAACATATTTAATATAAGACTGCAAAAGTCGCCTCCCTTAGCATTTTTAACCTATTTTGAAAGCAATGTGTATTGAAAGATTTCAGATTTATTCAAAACCAAGGCATATAATATGCTTAAGGTTATGAAAGGTTAACCTTTGAAAATGAACAGTTATTCAAAAACGATTAAAAATCCTGCGGCTCTATCATTTTTTATTTTTTTTTGGTTTTATATCATAAATTTAATGATCAAATGAAGATTTATCAATATTGTAAGTTCCAAAAAGCATTATTTGTACTTTACATTTCATGTTAATAAACGGAGGTAATTAGAAGTTTATTTTCTGTAAAGTCTAAGTCATTTTTTTTTTCAATAAGAAATGAATGCATATATTTAAATGATTACATTTAATATGGAACATATTTTACATATTCTTCGATGTTTGAAAATTGTTTTAGAAGCATAATTATTATTATACATATATAGAATTTAACTTGAGTGTGGTAACAACCTTAATAACAACTTACATTAATTATTCAATAAATGAGAACATTTTGACTAACACATATAACATACAGGTACTTGATTTATCTATACTCTTTATACATAATTTGCCTTACTAGATTATTATTTATGATATGTTAAGTAATGCTTCCTATGAATATCAACAAGGGGAACTACTCCGGAAACCTTAACTTGGTCTTGGTAGACATGTTGTTGCCTCCCCTATAACAATATTTCATTGCGCATTTTTTAATTTTTTTTCTTTGAATTTGCTTTGATTTTTATAACTATTATTATACGGGTGAATTTCGGTCATTTGGGAAATTCTAAAAGACGTTTCATTATCTAAAGACTTTAGAACGTAATGACTGTATGTCTTTCTATAACAAGAAAATTCTTTATGCATGTATTAAATGAGGGCGTGAAGCTATAAATTAAATGAAATATACAGATATTACTATTTGTCACTGAATCAACACACTAAATATAGTACATAAGATCATGTTTAAGCTAAGGATGACTTATAACACAATAAATGTAAGCGCGTCTAACTTGTATGCCACGGTTTTGTAATAGAAGATAGACTTTTGTTTATATAAAATATTCATTACATATTCAAAAGAAATAATCTATAAGAGGCAATATATAATGATAAGTCTGCTGATCCATAAAGGTCTGTGTTAAGTTGTCTAAAGTCAAACATTTTTTTGAGTATTCCCTATATACAAACACATAATAGCTGTACCATTATTAATAATGTAAACATTAACAAGTGTCCAGACCGACCTAGAGCAGAGTAAGACGATTGTGAAGCTTGTACAAACAAAGTTATCAAACCATAATCAGATATGAAATCGTAAGGTCATGTTGTTAACCTATAATTGAATCAACCTGACTAAGGTTTATCAAACCTGGGACTAAGCTAGGTAATTAAGGAAATAATTACCTTTGAAGTTGGTTTTATAAAAGTCTAGTGTATGTATATGTTCCTCTATTGATATTTAGCTGGTGTATGTTCATTTGTTATGTATGTTCCTCTGGTTCATGTGGTATATGTTCAGTTGTTGTATATATTCCTCTTGTTCATGTTAAGGTGGTATCTGTTCAACCGGTATACATGTTCACCTGGTATAATTATGTTCAGTTGGTATATGTTCAGCCAGTACATATTTAGCTGGTATATGTTATGTTGGTATATGTTCAGTTGCTAAATCTGTTCAGTCAGTACATATTTATGTGGTATATGTTCAGCTGGTATTTAAGTTCAGTTGGTGTATGTACAGCCGGTATATATGTTCAGTTGGTGTATCTACAGCCGGTATATAAGTTTCAGTTGGTGTATCTACAGCCGGTATATATGTCCAGTTGGTGTATCTACAGCCGTATATATGTTCAGTTGGTGTATATACAGCGGTATATAAGTTCAGTTGGTGTATCTACAGCCGGTATATATGTTCAGTTGGTGTATCTACAGCCGGTATATATGTTGAGTTGGTGTATCTACAGCCGGTATATATGTTCAGTTGGTGTATATACAGCCGGTATATATGTTCAGTTGGTGTATCTTCAGCCGGTATTTATGTTCAGTTGGTGTATCTACAGTCGGTATATATGTTCAGTTGGTGTATATACAGCCGGTATATATGTTCAGTTGGTGTATCTACAGCCGGTATTTATGTTCAGTTGGTGTATTTACAGCCGGTATATATGTTCAGTTGGTGTATCTACAGCCGGTATATATGTTCAGTTGGTGTATGTACAGCCGGTATTTATGTTCAGTTGGTGTATCTACAGCCGGTATTTATGTTCAGTTGGTGTATATACAGCCGGTATATATGTTCAGTTGGTGTATCTACAGCCGGTATATATGTTCAGTTGGTGTATCTACAGCCGGTATTTATGTTCAGTTGGTGTATCTACAGCCGGTATATATGTTCAGTTGGTGTATCTACAGCCGGTATATATGTTCAGTTGGTGTATCTACAGCCGGTATATATGTTCAGTTGGTGTATCTACAGCCGGTATATATGTTAAGTTGGTGTATCTACAGCCGTATATATGTTAAGTTGGTGTATCTACAGCCGTATATATGTTCAGTTGGTGTATCTACAGCCGGTATATATGTTAAGTTGGTGTATCTACAGCCGGTATATATGTCCAGTTGGTGTATCTACAGCCGGTATATATGTTAAGTTGGTGTATCTACAGCCGGTATATATGTTCAGTTGGTGTATCTACAGCCGGTATATATGTTCAGTTGGTGTATCTACAGCCGGTATATATGTTAAGTTGGTGTATCTACAGCCGGTATATATGTTCAGTTGGTGTATCTACAGCCGGTATATATGTTCAGTTGGTGTATCTACAGCCGGTATTTATGTTCAGTTGGTGTATCTACAGCCGGTATATATGTTCAGTTGGTATACGTTAAGTTGGTACATGCTCAGCTGGATATGTTTAGCTAGTATAAATGTTCGGCTTGTATATATGCTCAGTTTGTATATGTTCAGTTGGCTTATGTGGAGTCGGTATATGTTTAGCTGGTATATATTCATTTGGTATATGTTCAGTTGGATGTATGAGCTGGTATATATTCATTTGGTATATATTTTAACATGGTATATATTATGCTATCACGGCATTAACTCAGTGTATATTATATAAGGATGCTACATATATAAGCTTGCTATTTACAACCATCACTGGCTTACATACTTACCTCATTATTTTATTATAAGTTAAAGTATCGAATACAATAAAATAGAAAATTATGTTTGAAACAGAAGCTGGTACAATTTAGATTGTATACACATTATTTTCGTTTTCCTTATTTATTACCCGAAGCATTCATATAGAATTTGAAATACTTGATATTTATGAGTAGTGGCTACGGGCCTGGAGCATCGAGCGTGCAGTTTGAGTGCGTTAAATAATACATCAAACTTAAATGAATTGTCATCGAAAACATTGGCATAAAAAACCGGCAAACTAGACAGGTATAGTCTAGAAAAGTCAGGTTATAAGTTAACAACAGTGTAAACAACAACTGTACAGAACTACTTTTTCTCTTTTTTTTCCTTTTTTTTTCTTTACTTAAAAAAACAAAACTTTCATTATGTTGAGGAACGGCATTAGATAACGTTGTTTAAACATTTGACCCAAATGTACACTTAAGAATGTTTGTTTAAATGTTTTACAAAAATTGTGTACACATACAATAAAACACAATTAAACAATTTAAGACTAAATATAGTACTGAACGATCAAACTAGGGGGTTAATGGGATAGGAGTAACAAATATACAGGGAGTATTTTTCTTTATTTATGGAGTTGTAGTTGTTTGTTTCGTTGCTTAACAATTGTACATGTACTGTCTTATTATCAGATGAAAATGGATAAGTCATACACAATAAAATAAAATATAAATAAAATTATTTATTTTTGTTTGTTTGTTTGTTTGCTGTTGGTTTTTGTTGTTGTTGTTTTGTTGTGATTGTTTGTTTCATTTTTCATTTTTTATAGTACTGATTTCTTACCCTTTTATCGAGGTATAAAGAATAAGTATCCTGTTATTTATCATATAACCAAGGTTTTCATTACATTAATACGACATGCTTTATCATCTACGGGAATATTAAAATAGTGGTGTTGATTTTATTATAACTTGTAACAACGAAGTACTTTATGCATGCAAGCTGGAAATAAACTATTCCTCTTCTTCTATATAAAAACAACCTGGAAACGGGAAGATCCCTTGAGAGCAAAAAATATAAAGTGAAAAAAGTGAAAAATTCAGGCTCGGTCCGATTTATTATGTTTTTTGTTTTTTGTTGTTGTTTTTTTCAGCAGAGACAATAGAACGTAGAAAGTCCCACGCCCCCTAGCACCGGTTTAAGCAGTATTCACTCCCCGACACCGTATAGTACACGAGTTGAAATCAATTATCCCGAAGAACCAAAAAAATAATACAACAGAGAATATTGACAAAAACTAGAACTAAATGTAAATGAAAAGAGTATTTTTTTCATTTCTTCTTTGTGATTTTCATGACCATCAAATATGGTATCAATCAGTATTATTATTGCCTCGAAGCACAAGGTCACCATAACTTTATATTTTCGCCCGATCTGTGAGAAATGAACATGTTTTACTATAGACGAAGATAAAATGTCAACTGCGTTTAAACTTAATATCTTTGGACATTGTTTAAATTCTGTACATTCCTTTTGTAGTACTATCAAAGTCCTGGCACGAGTAATATAACACTACCAACGATATACATACATGTACGTGGAAATGGCATAGATAATGACTTGTTTGTGTGTATTAAATCGGATCATAATATCTGAAAAATAGAAAATGAATTACAACAAAAATAGATAGGCTTTATTAACACTAGCTAACACTTACCTTCTTACATAGCACGCGATTCTAAAAAAAAAAAAAAAACATTCAAATAATTATACCATTTTCAAAAAGCTATACACATGATATGGTTAAGTGATCACTGAAGTGAAAATTAAACATGGTGGTCACTGTGAGGAGCGAAACAGATCCATATGAATAACCAGCAGAAATGACTTACATTGCAATAATAGTTCAAGGACGTCTTGTTATACACATGAACAATTTTTAAGTGTTGTATTCTTAAAAATTATACGACGAGAACATAATAACATGTCATAGTTCATTCACCTTTATTATTCGTAAAGGTGCCCGTGGACATACGATTCTGGTGAGTTTAAATCTAACATTTGCGGGGAAAGGTGCCCTATAGGATTAACTGGCTGCCTTGGGAACGTGGGTTCCATCCTGGTTTCAATGATATGGTTCCCCTTAAAAAGCTAGTACTAGTTAGGTCCGTGGAGCATGATTCAAAACTTCGCAATTAAACTAATGTATAAAGATTAAACTTAACCCGTAACGTGACACCCATAACATTCCAAGGGTGCGACACGTGTACCTTCTCAAACTTATTTAATAAATTTATGACAATTTCTGTGGTTGGAAGGAAGATTTTTTCACAAATGAACGTGCTGGACGGAAAATATCTTTGTGTGAACTATCATAATACGAATACGAGAACGCTTATGGTGAAAAGTACAATTAAGGATAATGTCCATCGTCTTGTAAAAATAACTATTTGAAATAAATATAAGAAAGTTTTAAGTACATGTAGTTTGTTTTATAAATACAAATATACAAGTGAGCTGGTAAATCAATGTAAAATACGTATTAAATACTTTTGGGACGGATGTCAAAGAACAGTTTTTCCTTTTTAATTTTTTATTCATTCATTCATTCATTCATTCATTCATTCATTCATTCATTCATTCATTCATTCATTCATTTATTTATTTATTTATTTATTTATTTATTTATTATTTTCAAAACATATTTTTTGTTATGTTCAAATGAAACGTATTGTTTTTCGCCATACAAGACATTGCCCCCTTCAGGCTGTCTTGAATATCAATATAATGAAACAACAAATAGAAAATGATACGGTTACGATGAATAATTTAAGCAAATACAGTTAATCTTTACTTTTATCACAAGCTTTATTTCTTGAAAATATTCGCAAATGTCTTTGGTTATCTATAATAAAAACGACAGTAAAATTTGAATCATTTTCGTTTCCACGCGGTATACACTTCCTTAGTTTCAGTTGTAAACAACGTACTTTAGTTCTAATTGACTTATGACGTAGTTTATCACCAAAACCTATTGTTTTGAACGGAAATTTACTCGTAGATACTTCATTGTTTTCAAGAGGATCATAATTTACTACAAACTTACAATCAAGTGTTGGTAAATAATCTATATATGAGCCGCGTCACGACAAAACCAACATAATGGGTTTGCGACCGGCATGGATCCAGACCAGCCTGCGCATCCGCGCAGTCTGATCAGGATCCATGCTGTTCGCTTACAAACCCTATAGCAAGTAGAGAAACTGATAGCGAACAGCATGGATCCTGATCAGACTGCGCGGATGCGCAGGCTGGTCTGGATCTATGCTGGTCGCAAACGCACTATGTTGGTTTTGTCGTGACGCGGCTCATATATTAAAGAATAAATCACGCGATAATCTCTTGAGACCTTTGTAGATATTTCAGAAAATTTTGAATTGGTGACAACCACATAATATTAGTATCTCAAATTAAATGCAGTTTCTCTGACGTCATAATTATGAACTATATCGTGACGCTTTTAAAGGCACATTATGACTCAGAAATCCTTTTTTTTATTGTTAAGAAACGTCAAAAATTTGTTTTAATAATGGATTTAAAGCAAATCAGATGTTTATCAACTGAAAAAAGTTGCGCTGAATATGCAGTAATGTGTCGTAAAGGTAGCAAAATGTTAACAAAGGAGTATTTTGACTTCCATACAAAATACTCTTTCACTATATGATTATACCCATTGCCAACAAAGCAAAACAAGTAAAAAAATAGTTCATCTATATGTTTCTCTGGAAACTGTAACAAGATATAACGAATAGAAGGTTTTTGAGAAACGAAAATGATTGCATTTCTTAGTCATAATGGGCCTTTAAGGGTGAACAGTCTGAGAACTATCGCTAAATAATAATAAATACAGGTGCAGATACAGGGTGTTTTACAATGATAAGATTTTTTTTTTAAAAATCGACAAGGGGTTTACACTTCCTGAAGGAGGAAGAGGTTTCCGCGGATGTTGATTGTGGATATGAGTCCTACTTTTTTTTACTTGCTTTTCATTAAAAATGCGTAAATTAATATCCGATCCTTGGTGTTATCCGCGCATATAATAAATTAATTAGTAATAAATAAATTAGTAATCCCTTATTTATCAATAAGGTTTGTTTCCAAGAAAATTTAAACGACGGTTAAATAAAAAAAACGCATACAGGTACATTGTATTTAAAATGTACGTATAAAAGTTCACAGATCCATGTGAAGTTCAAAATAAAAACCTTGCAAAATTTTTAAAAGTTCGAAAATACACTAAGTTATGTTAAGATAGTGAAAACGAGTAGAAGGAATGTTTATTTTAATGATAAAGTCTCGGAGCTCCATTCATACGGGCGCAAACATTTTCTCCGCCAGCGTAAATTAACTGCAATTTTAACAGAAATTAAAGGCAATGGACTCTGTATCATTTATTGCGAGTCTGTATATTAACAAGCACCCTTTACCTCCGTTCATGGTATAATTTATTTTAAGCCAATAAATTTAATGCAATATGTATCAATACTTGCGAGCACCAGGAAGTAGATACGTTTGCCTACTGTGTCAATTATATACAAAATTACTTACATGAACTGGTACTAGTATGATACAGAGGTTAAAAAACATAACATTATGACTAATGTGTGATTTTAATACAAATTAAGACATACCAGTTTAAACTAAATAAAACACTCATGATTTCTTAATTATAGACTCATGTTTTTGGGAGTGTTACTGTAATAAAATATATCTCCTTCAGCCTTTATTTTATATTGACACGGTCTTCCCATATACATTTTTTGTACGGGGCAATTGGTGTGGCCTTACATGGAATTTAAATAAATAACTTAAACTCATTTTCTTCAACCTTTCTGCTCGATGTTACGTCATTTTATTTTGACACTGTTTATATTTTAAAACGCAGTATTGGAGTGTATCATCACTACATTGACATGCAATACGACATATTATATTCCCCTTATTTACACAAATATGCAAATTAAACATACCGTATTTTGGATTCAATTGATAAATACACAATTTTTTGCGCGTTTCAACCAATCAAAAGTCGTCTGCTCACAGACCGCGAAGTTGAATAAATTCCCCTAACCTAAAAAACAGACACGTTCAACCGCAAGATTGATAATCTATAAACATTTCTTAGAAAAACGCCGGGTTATAGTTTAATTAATTAGAAACAAGCCTTTTCATGTTTATAAATTAAATATACATTTTTTCTATACAAAGTCCGGCCCTAAACTTTCCATAATTTTTTCCAACGAAGAATGGATTAGAAATCATTCATAAACGTACAACTGCCTTGTCTAATTCAACACTTTTCATACTACCTGCATTAAGATTTTAATGCAATATCTCAGATAATAGGCCTAGTAAATAATTTATTGTCAAACATTCAAATTGATAAAACATATTTGTATAATAGGTGATTTTATCAATGAAATCATTTAAACTAAACCTGTGTTAAGGGATTTAATATAAAGTCGTAATTTATAAGCGTAAAGAACTCTCTTAAGAATTTCAGGAATATAAGCAACAATTTATAAATTTAATCAATTACTAAATGGGGTAAAAGTTTTACACGTGGAAATATTGAAATATTGATCAATAACGCACAAATATACCATTCAAACATTTCATTAATGTTAAACACTTTATATAAAGTATTGTTAATGGCCAAGTCAACAAAAAATATAATCGAATTCTTAAACAAACAAAGTGACGTGGTTTTTCTTCTAGAACCAAGGCCGAAAAGTCTATTTTGTACTAGAGGTCAAAAAATAGAACCATTACTTAAGAAACTTATATTCTCGTGCATAAAGCTATATATCTGATGCAATAATTATTGTTGGAAATGTACCTCCAAAATGCTTGTATGAAATAAATATGGTAATTTATTGCCTTAAAAGCGAAAGGCGCATGCACAAAATCATCACAAAACGGATAAAACCCTACTTGAAATACTAGTAGCAAAATAATATTTTGTTCCGGAACATTTTATTCTGTTTACGTACATTATTCATGTGTATTTAATGACACATTGTATGTAACAACTTTTTCGGGAATCAACCATATAGTAATGGAACCTATATAATTTTACTGTTGATAAATTTTATCAAAATATTTCATATGATAATAGATTTATACCCTTTTATATACTTAAGAATGTTACTAGAGGAAGAAACGTAAGGGTTCGTTCTGATATGTACGAAAGACCGGCGGAGGGCATTTCAATTAACCTCACGAATTCCAGATTTCAACATCATAAATTCACGATTTCAATTTCATTAAGTTGAAATCGTGAATTCGTGAAGTGGAACTGTGAATTCATGAAGTTGAAACCTTGAATTCGTGAAGAAGAAATCGTGAATTGGTGAAGTGGAAATCGTGAATTCGTGAAGTGGAAATCGTGAATTCATGAAGTTGAAACCTTAAATTCGTGAAGTAAAAATCGTGAACTGGTGTAGTTAAATTCGTGAAATTGAGACGGTACATTCATCGTGAATTCGCAAAGATGAAATCGTCACTTCATAAAGTTAAAATTGTGAATTCATGAAGTTGAAATCGTGAACTAATGAATTCCGTATGTTGAAAACGTGAATTCATGAAGTTAAAATTGTGAATTCACGAAGATGAAATCGGAAATTCATTAAGTTGAAATGTCCCCACCGGACTTTCGTAGATATGTTTTACAATATGCGACTGCTCGTGTTAATTTCTTTCATATAACTATATATGTCACACCGAAAATGATTAGCATTTGCCGCCAGTTTAATTTAGAGCTAGGCCAGCGTCCATACCGATGCAGTCTAACAATGCTCTATACTCGTTGGCTGGCTAGCTTGATATCCCTAAGAATGAAAATAGACAATTACTGGTCAAGTACATTTAATTAATTCGGCAGGTTAAGGGTAAGGGTCATTTGATGCAGATGATAAGGTTGAATAAGGCAAATAAATAATAATGTTAATATTTTCCGAGGAAATGACAATAAACAACACTAGTCAAAAAATTTTGACGTGTTAAAGCTAGATTCTGAGAGATTGCTCTGGAGAGCGCAGCATCTCAACGCACGATTAGTCACGTGAAATAGGAACAGTGCCCGATGGTTATCTGAGGACTATATTGCGATCATTACTAAATGTGTACATGTATATCCAGAAGAAACGCTTGATTAGTAATTAGAATTAAATAAAATTGAAACTAATCTGGAAAAAATGTACATTACGGAGTGGAAAATTTTATGTAAATAGCCGGCCTGCTTTTGTTTGACAGTCCCAAAGCGGAAACAATAATTTTATATCAGTTTTACTTTGCTATAAGATCTAAATCAACATAACGACCACCGCTATTCATAAAAAGAACGAAGAAACAAAACGCACAAGTTAAATAACGTTTATTTTAATGGAAAGCAGAGAGAATATGATACATGTATGAATCGAACGAGACAAACAACACAAGCATGCACGTATATGATCCACTAGACAACAATAAAGTTTACACATAAACAGAGCTCTTTATACAAATCGCCTTCCTTTAATATGTACCACTGTTTTTATTTACATATTCAACAACACTCTTACAATAAAATGTCCACTAAATTACGTATTAAAGCTGTATGAGTAAAAAAAATTTTGAAGAAAATAAAAAAAAATCATGAAAATTATCGTGTATCTAGAGGAATGCTGCTTTAAAATAAAATAGTCCATATGGAAACAACATGGATATCGACAAGTCATTTAACACATATATAACTCGGGCTATCTTTGAAAGTTTCTGCAACAAATAATTTTAACGGAGAAAGAAAACGTACGTACTTTATCTGATATAAGATTAAAGAAATAGGATAATCTGAAGGAGATGCAATGTGTTTATGCAGAGACTTATATTACAGATATAGCTCTGTGGTTTATGTGATATGTTCTTACATTTATCTTAAAATGTGCGTGTACATTTATGTAATTATATGAGATCGCTTTGCACTAAACACGAATGCTTTAATTAAGCATTTTAATATACATGTAATGGTCAATTAGTCTTAATAAAAAAGAGAAACAAAACATATCTGTTCAGATTGCGTTGTATGTCCTACAAAAACTAGCACGGGCCCCACAGATACACCCATAGTTTGTTATAGGTGATAATGTTTTAATAAACTTTATAGAATAGACAGAAATGGAGAAGGGGTGTCTCCAATACAGAGACCTAATTAATAACTTTAAATATATGTGACCGGGAGACCAGGTCTTTCAAATCATTTCATATTTGAATAAGACAAATAATGTCACGTGACTACAATATCTCTGTAATCGTGCTAAAACTGGGTTGATTGTTTATCTATGTTTTCCCTTCTTTGTTCCGATATTTTGATATAAAATGTATATCAACATCTGACCTCTTTTTATTGTGAACTTATATGACGTTGTATCAAATGTTTAATGTCACTGACTGTTTGAGTTCTGGTTTACTTTTCTAAATAGTTCAAATTTTAAAAATAGATCTAATTCCATAGAAACTAAAAAGATCTAATTCCGTAGAAACTAAAAATAGATAAAATATAGATCTTGGATGAGACTGATGCAACATTGCTGTAAACTGCGTTCTTAAGTTAAGCTACTATATAGCATGATGTAAATGATTTTACGCGGATGAATATTCTCCCATAACAAAATGCAGTTAGATTAAACGGCTCCCTAAACGGCCTGGTTTTTGGTGACATTCAGTTACCTTATCATAACAGCTGAGCTGAACCGCTCTTTACGTGTTGAAAAAAAAATGTGGTATTGCACCATTTACATAGCTAATGGGGGGAACAGTGAAAGAGAAGGGTGACAAAAAGACACTGACAAATTGTCATGGTCATTACGGTTGACATTACGATTTATAATAGTCCTACAACTTGAGATAAATACCTATCAAAGTAGAAGAATGTGAAGGTTTTTTTTATAACATAGATATACTGTACAAAATGACCATAACTTTTACACCACTAAAACGTACTTGTCTTTTAATAGCAGCCAATGGTGCCCTCAATTTGACTTAAGTTATATACTCAAGTTATTTCTTCGTTAATATAGATAGGGGCTGACTTAAATCAGACTGTGGGGTCCTTAACTAAGAAATTAGTATTGAAATAGTTATTTTAGTCTTTAATGAATTTATTCATACAATTATCCTTTTATGTAGGGGACATAAATATAATCAAAGCATGGTAACTTGTAACGATTCTTTTTTAATGCAAAGAGATCATTACAAAGTGTACAAAATAAAACATATCTTAAAAACATGCAAGTACATATTCTAATAAAGTTATCATTGTGTGTACAAAACTTCCAGCTAAAATTCGTATTGCATTCACACTGGATTTCTTCAAATTCTTGGTCCATTAAACATGCTTGATCCGTTACGTCATCATATTCATTGATAAACATATGAACAATTTCAATAAATACTGTTAACAATAATTCTATGCCATGACAATATTTTAAATGAAATAGAAATGCTATTTTTCTGTTGCCAAGTTTTATGTAAAGTACATGCAAACTACATAGAGAACATTGTTGAGATGTATAAATATGTATAAAGAAGTATAAAATATTATGACTATAGAAAGGGTCTACACTAATACAAAACAAGTCTGCATATGATTCACAACAGTAAGTAGGTGGGATGCATTTTATGATAAAATGTGATAAAAGTTCAATGTCACTAATGAAAGTTTTATATGTCCAACAGTTTGGGTCATCTACTGAGAATTTCTTCAAAGTTCTCTGGTAAAGATGCTCCAACATTGATAAACAAGCTTTTCAGCACTGTTAGTTCTTTGGATAACAAGTCAACCTTCTTCTGAAGTCTGTCGTTTTCTGATGTAAGTTGTTGAACTCTAGTCTCGGTGACAGTTTGCTTTATTTTGGCTTTTTCACGACTTTTACGCACAGCTACGTTGTTCCTGGCTCGTTTTTCGTAGTACTCAGCTGTGTCTTTCTTTGGTTCCCTTTTTCTTGGTCGTATAGGTCCGCCGGCCGATGGTTTGCGGCCTGGTTTCCTGCACTCGTAGACGATTGGTGTCTTTGGTGTACTAGCACGGGAACTATCTAAAGATGAATAGTCGTCGTCTTCAGCCCCAACAGTGACGTCCTGCTGGTTGCAGGCAGTGAGATCCAAGTCCTCGGACTTGATCGTCAGAATCTGCCTGCCGTCACTGCCGCTGGTTGTACTTGAAACCTCCTCAGAATTAGTCATGCAGATGTTTTGCACTGGTTCAGGCACAAACTGGAAAAAGAAGAGAGAATGTTCGTTTTAATAATCGTATAATTCAATTATTAAATGGATTATTTCTTAAAATCTTGAAAATATCAAACACAAAATAATTCAGAATATTATGAACATTTGATGTGTTATATTATGAAAAAAATACAATAAATCTATTTAATTAATCCTTAAACTATAAACGTTTAATAATTCAACTCAAACACAAATATCGATTGATAAAATTGTTTGTGTACTAGATAATAACTTTAAGTCACGTGCTGTTCTATAAATAGACTTGTTTTGACAACCTATGTAAATAATCGTCAATATTTAACCAATGTCATAATGTGAAACATTCTAAAATCGATATAACTTTAATATAAGTGAAAGCAAGATATTTACCTTGGATATATCCAAGAAATTGTTTTGATTGCCCAGTGGATAGTTGGAGGTGTGGCCCTCGACAAGGTCAAGGTCACTTGCAGGAAATATGTTATCCAAGTTTATCGGTCCCTCTTCGTTCTCCAGAGCTGGGATCGCAGTATTTATTAAATCCTGTAAATCTACCACGTTTTCAAGTGATGGATCAAGATTAAGAGCGTGTTGGCTCTCTTCTGTGAATGTAAACACTGGCTTAAATAAGTCCTTTTTAAAAATTATGTCCGGTTCACCCTCTTCATACATGCGCGGTGATTCCATCACTGGAGAAGATGATTCTTGGGTCCTGCTTGATTGGCATGTTGAATCTATTAAAGAGTCAGCAAAAACAAAATTTAAATTCTCCAGACCTGCGGTTTCTAGATCCCTAAATAAAGAATACAGTTTCGTAGCTTATTTAGCTCCGTGATTGTATTTTTAGTGTTTATCGTTCAAAGACGAATTTCGCAATGATTGTGAAAGTAGTGAGGGGCATATTTATACACTCTTAATCAAAGTGACTACGTCACATATTCATACGCTAATAGCTCTATATTTAGATTTCATATTGGCAATGTACTTACAATCCTTTAATGAATAAAATATAGCAAATAAATATAATTGAATTTGAAAATTTCTTTACTTTTACTTTTTACCCCAAGATAAACAATTAAAACGGTGGATATTCCAAGAACTATTTTTCAGTATTAGTCCTATGACGTCAATCGGAGGAAAGCCTTACTAAATTTAGCATATGAGGTAATAGAAATTTACTGATGTTACTATTATTAGACTTTAGTAATTGGCACATGCGACTGGTTTGACGTCATATCGATCACCTCCAAGTAGGTCAGAATCTATGACTTAGTTTTAGACTTCAAATAGTATTGACCAATTTTTTACTAAAACTGACATGGGAATCGCTTTTAATTAATTAACTTCTAAAAATAAACTTACGATGAAACGATATCGTCTGACTCAAGTAGCCCAAATCATATGGTTTAATGGAGATTTCAGGTATATCGTGAATCACAGGCGTGTAGCTGGACTATTCGTTTGGATGTTTCACCAATTGAAATTGTTTTTTTTTTCAAAAGTCTTTCAGAAGTTAGATTTCACTTAACAAATATTTGTTTTTTCGTTTTCTTGGGATTTACATAATTATTTTCTTTGTATAAATTATATTACAGTATGCACATATATAGATAATAATAGAAAGACATGTAAGCCTACAGTAGAGCTATATATTATGAAAGATTTTTAAAAATATTATAGTTCATTGATTGATATATATAACTTTGATTACTTGCCAACTCTACAATTTTAATTCGCCCGAAACGTATGTTTATACACCTTTATACACTTACTATGCATATATACCAGTAATTGTCAAGCTAGAAGTAGAGGCTTACAGTCCTGTCACCCATAATTAAGAAGTATATATATATATATATATATATATATATATATATATATATATATATATATATATATATTATATATATATATATATATATTTGAGACCATACTTGTGGGGTGTATATTTAATGTGGGGCATACATAAGGCCTCGCAACTCTGGCATGTTTAAAACGATGTATGGGGCGTAGGCTACCCTTCTAACATAGTGCCCGTAGGCCGGTTTTAGTAGTAAATGATATATGTCCCACAAATGTATATATTTATTATGGGGTTTTATGTTATTAGTCAATATGTTTTCACCTATGGTAAAATCAAATATATAGTTTATATATATAAATTAGTACCCCTTAGTTCTGTTGTATGGAAATGTTCATTATAGGCCTATATAGTGGCGTATATAAAAACTGACTGCATGAAATAATGCCACTCAACTCGGTCTTATATATGGGCCCCCGTAAGTGAAAATATGTGTGAATTTATATATATATATAATATATATATATATATATATATATATATATATATATATATATATATATATATATATATATATATATATATATATATATATATATATATATATAAGTATTAATTATTGTAAAAAAAGCACTGACATTGATCAATTAATAAAACTTAAGTGGGTGGCTGTTGCTGCTGTTGAGATCTTTAGCCAGGGTCTTTCATATGGAGAAAGGTCCTACTTTAGCAAATCGTTGTGTCAGAGGGTTTGTCCACAAATACTTTGTAAGTTCACGTTTCTCGTATATTCATAACTTTTCAATTTTGTTTATTCTGATCACACTCGCTTTCATATTATCATATGCTAGTAAGTCATGTAACCAAGATAACCGGAAATGGCTTACCTTAAAATAAGATGATTTTCATGTTATATGTACAGATAGGCACAAATGCAATGCATGTCATATTCACCAAGTGGAATGTGCAATTTCATATTAAAATTAAATTAATTAATTTATCCTAAAAAAACAGTACATTTAACGTAGTTTTTTCTTTTTCTTTTTTAACTAGCCACATTTGAAGAACAATCACTCCCCCCCCCCCAATTTAAATAAATAAAACAAACAAAAAATAAACAAATAACATAAAAGAGACTTAGATCTATAAATATTAATTAGTTCTACGTAAATTATTATGACGAAACACGTATCATTAGCGGTCAAAGGGACATAAATGCCGCAGAGAAAACAGAAAGTATGTGGTATTTCGGTTGCCTCCCGTTGAAAAAGTAGACAGACATTTCATAATTTAGACGGTTCACACCAAGACGGTTCACACCAAGACGTTTCACTCCCTTTTATACCAAAATTATTTTGATACTTATGATATACTGAAATAAACCTAAAATATTGAATTAAATTAAACTAAAATATACCATAAAATTTAATAAAAATAAATTAAAAAGGGGGATTTCACTTTTTTGTCAATGACTTAAAACTCAGTACTTTAAGTCCTATAATTTCAGTTATCTTATCTTCTTTATTGTTGTTTTGAAATAAGGTGTTTTTTTTTCTATTTTTAATCCATATGTGCAATTATCACATTATTTCACTTAAAGAAAAACTATTTTTGATTAAAATAACACTGTAATATAACTAACTATTTGATCTTTTGTAAACATGGACTCAATAGGCTGCCTATTTTAAGGCAATTTTAATTTAAAGCAGAACAATCTTGTGTCAATAATTAACTTCGAGTAATGTGTTTTTTGTTGTTAATTTTAAACATGGGATAAAAAATGTTAAATTATTTAATGCCAGTACAGTACTTTTGCGATATATGTCAAAAAATTTAATGGCCATTGAAATCAGAAATAACTTTAAATTAGATTAGAAGCATTGGGACTTTTATTCAATATTTGTCATGTATAATCATTTTTATGTGACTAAAATTCATTATTATATAAACAAAACTTATGGAGAAGTTTCTGTGTTTAAATTGGCTGTTGTCAAAAAATATTTTAATGGTCCAATAAACCACTGATTAGTAAACTGTTGATGCTTAAGTGCAGTGTTTATACAACTGATTTAATAGTGGTGTCAAACTGTTAGTTGATTGTCTCAGTGTTTATTCAACTAATTTAGGCGATGAGATAACACCACAATTACTTTAAGTCTGTTTAATGGCTACTGTTTAAAAATTGATGAAGAAAATAATTTTAAAAGATAATTTATTTTATACACGTGTTTCGCATTTCATTGTTTAAGAGTTAGACTTACAAAAAAAAAAATAATCATTATATAGTCAATATATTTAATCTATTGATATTTTTTATTATTTGAATAATATTAATTACTTTACTGGTAGTGATTTCAATATTTAAACTGATACTTATAATATGTCTTTGTTGTTCTTTCTATGTTATTCTATTTTTTTTTAATTTACTATAAATAGAATTTCCTTATGTTGTTACACGTATAATAAAAGTGCTATTTCAGTAATTTGTCTTTCATTTATACCTCTTATCACTCAACCCATAATTAAATGAGTAATCTTCTAATAATTCGTATTAAATCAACAAAATGAAACATTAAATTGAATTTCCTTTTTACTCTGTTTGATATTAATGAAATTAAAATTTGTTAACTTTCCTAGTAAACATCTCTAAAAATTGGGAGTGAAACGTACATACAATTGACAGAATGGGAGTGAAACGTCTAGTTGTGAACCGTATTGGGAGTGAAACGTCTCAATAATGAAAGGTCTTGGGAGTGAAATGTCTGACATTCCGTTGAAAAGGGAATTTGAAGATGGAAAATTTATTTTCGCTTTAATTGTTTTGTTTTCTTACATTTTTTTCAATGTAAAATCCATAAATATTTTCAAAATTGGTTCATTTAATCAATTATCTGTAATAATAAAAAAAAAACAACAACAAAATATAGTCAGTGCGGTGCAAGTCTGGATCTAAATTAATCGCGAGCTTATGATTGGTAGATATTCATGACGTTATTCTTGGTTCCCATATTTTCGTGTTTAGGCATTAATAGTAAAGAGCCACGCTGGTACACAATTAATTGCGTCAGGAAATAAATCGATCGTCGACATAAATCTCAGGATATTTTAGTTCTTTTTTCAAAGGTAATGTATCATAACTTCTATTTGCAGGTGTGCATATTGTCTATTAATATGTAAACAAAGTGAAGTGAAAGACTTAACTTCAATTTGTGCCTCCTTTGAACGCTGTCGATGAAAGTTTCAACTTAGGATTTTAGTAATGTTGACGGAAACAAACCAAAACAGGAATATTTGGCTGTGTTGTCAGTGAATTTTCTTCAAAATGTATTGAAATAAGAAGTCATAAGATAATGTATTTACCTTTCTGTGATGGGGTCTCCTCTTCTTGGTACTAAAGGGCTAGTGTGATAAACTAACTTATAATAATAAACGAATTTTCACGATTTCACCACTATTGCGCAATACTGGATTACCATTCTGATTCAATGATTGGTATTCCATTTTAGTTGCATCAGCATTTTGAATAGAAATGTGTTTCGTATTTATATCATTAGCTGGAAATGAACAGTTTCACTTTATAATAAATATTTAGCAGGTTGATTAAGACTCAGAAATTTAAATTGTTTTCAAACAACTTAAAACAATTATAAATTGTATCAGTTGATTGAAAGTAAACTGGTTAGTATTTCACTTATTTGTGTGAAGTTGAACTGTTGATAAGTGAAAAATGAATTTATTGTTAAAATACTATAAAAAGTACATTTAGATAGGAATGTTCACACTGATTGGACACATATATATTATATATTGTTGCTTACAAAGTTTTTTTTTTACCTTCAGGTTCATGTCTGCATCAAGATAGCAAGAGTTTAATTACGAGACAGCTGATGAAAATGCCAATGAAGAAACCTTTCCCAACAAGTGAGAGTTCAGATGATTCAGATGAATTTGTACCCAATGCTAAAAGAGCCAAGATTGAAAAATCAGGTGATGAGTACTCATTGAGAAGGGAGAGGAACAATATTGCTGTCCGTAAAAGTCGTGAAAAGAGCCGTGCTAAAGCCAAGGAAACTCTGGCACAAGTCGACAAATTGCGACAGGAGAATGAGATGCTAGAGCAGAAGGTCACTATTCTGTCAAAGGAATTAAGTGTTTTAAAAGATTTATTTCTGGCGCATGCTGGGAACGTTGGTGAAGTTACTTGTCCATCACCACCGCCAACAACTGTGACGGTGCAGGTTACAGCATCAGCTGATCATCAATACTCGGTGAAGTCGGAGCACGAGAATTGACTCAGGGAGTTTAGAAGGATGTTAGAACTTATAATGTACATTGTGTTAGACAGACTCTTCATCCTTCTCCGAAGTTTTGTGTATATTGTGATCATGGTCAACCATTCAGAAAGAGGATATCCAACAAAACTGTCTGTTATGAATTATAAAGAAGGTTTCAGTTAGCAATATTAAGAATTATTATTGTTCATACCAAAACTGTGTTTACATCATACAATTAAGTCATGACCAATCATCTAATGTTATGATACTATTCTAGGAAATAATCCCGGTTATATTGAACATGGACACATTTTCTTCACACAGACAGCTAATTAATGTTTTGTTGTTGTATCATGTACATTTTATTTAGAAAATTAAAAAAATCTTTTAAATATCCGTTTTTATGAATATGGCTCCAAATATTTCATTTGAGACATTTCAGATGAATTGTTGCATGGCAGAATCAGATGTTTGAGACAGGTTATTGGCATGGGACCAAGCCCTACCCCCAAGGGACATGGTACCACCCCTAGGACCCTCAATACTACCCAAATATTTTTCAACCGATTCAGAAAACATAATGATACAAAATCAATCAATACTTACAAAAAATATTTTATTGATACTATTAACTTGGTATCAGTGAACATACATCATTACATGTAGTAATATATTTTTGGTTAAAATTGATTGATTTTGTATTGACATGTATTTTGAATGAGTTGAAGTATATTTTGGTAGTATGCTGATAACCTATGATGTTTAACACAGATTTTACCTATGTATGCTTGCCATTAAGCCCTCTTGTGTACGAAAAAAAACATAATGCTGAACTGTCTTAATTGCATTGTGTTGTGATATTTTCTCAATCAGTCTACAAATTAATTATTAAGCTTTAGTCAGCTTGGCAAATGAAATGGCTAGTAGAATTTAAGCCAGGCCTGTAAAATTCTCCAAAAACTGACTGGTCCGAGAACAATAAGCAATTAAACCAACTAAGCTTCTGAAAATGAAATGACGGAATTTCAAACAGAGCAACTAATTTATCCTCGAATCAGGAAGTAAAATTACAAAATAACTGTGTAGGTTATTATTCTTAATCTTACTTCCCACTTTAAAATGTTTAATATTTTGGGCTTGTGAAAACTTGATTGGAGAAGTAAATATTGCCAACCACTGGCCCAAATAGTTGGTGGTTTTCCTTTCCTAAATTATTTGATTGACTTAATTATTTATAGAAGAGAATGAATTTACATGTAGCAACAATGCTTTAGATTGAATAGAAATTCCAGTCCTATGTGATGTAGGAAGCTATAAGCATATAAAGTACTCATTCTCTAGAATTTGTTCCTGGAATCAACCAGTATTGAACAAGTAGGGCAAAGTTTCTTTCAGCTGGAAACAACAGCTTGCTATATTATGATGACTATTCTGACATATGAAACCACCCAGCCATGCCTCCACTTAAGTATTACTAAATTTTTACTGAAAAATTAATTCTTAAAAACAAAAAAATTGAAGATTACCTGGCTATCATAACTCAGTGGCAACTTTCCTATCTCTTAGTTTGCCATTACACCATTCAATTTACAATCTAGGCATTTTCACTCTTTCACCAGGGGTGGAGAAATGAGCCCATTTCCAATGCAAAATAGCCTCCTTTTTTCTTCCCCAACTTCAAAAAATAACAACTTGCTCGGATGAGTTCAAAAATGGGTCATCTGGGATCACAGCAGCAAAAAATAGAAAAACCTTGTTAACACTCTAGTGGTCACAATTTTGACTCAATTGTCATCAAACTTGGTCAGGAAACTTGTCTAGAAATTGCTCGGATTATTTCGAACATGGGTCATCTCGGATGAAAAACTATGTCACAGGAGCTAAAAATAGAAAAATCTTGTTAACACTTTAGTGGCTACTGTTTTGATCCAAGTATCCTGTAAATTGGTCTGAAAGTTTGTTTTGATAATTTCTAGGTCAAGTTTGAATATGGGTCACCTGGGTAAAAAACTAGGTCACACTGCTCAAATATGGAAAAACCTTTTCACATTTTCGACTCAATTATCATCAAACTTGGTCAGGATGCTTGTCTAGGATATTGCACGGATGAGTTTGAAATCACATGTGAAACTAGGTCACCGGAGCTAAAAATAGAAAAATCTTGTTAACACTCTAGTTGCTACTGTTTTGATCCAAGTATCCTGGAAATTGGTCTGAAAGTTTGTTTTGATGATTTCTAGGTCAAGTTTGAATATGGGTCACCTGGGTAAAAAACTAGGTCACACTGCTCAAATATGGATAATCCTTGTTAACACTGTAGTGGTCACATTTTTGACTCACCCGTCATGAAACTTGGTCAGAATGCTTGTCTTAAGGTAATTGTTCGGATGAGTTTGATGGGTCAGATGAGGGAGCTAGGGCCATCATGGCCCTCTTTTTTTTTTAATTTCCCAATTACCCATAAAGGTCGGATAATCTTTTCCCAAATCATGCAAGGGACCTCTTCCCAAAATAGCTGGAAACCTGACAGTATTAATGTTATTCAAATAGGAAAGATAATGCACTAAACAGATTAGAAAAGAATGCTTTAAGCTTTTCTTATGGGCACAAGGTCACCAACATTTCTGAATATAATAATCTCGTTGAAAACCTACATGTTTAGAAAACAAGAAGACCATCTGCCCAAAAGCGCTCTCCTGAAGACAAAGTGGTAAAGCGTTTTTAACAGTTCAATTTTTTTGTTTGTTTGTTTGTTTTTGGGTTTTACGTCACATCGACACAGTATAGGTCATATCGCGACGTTCCAGCTTTACTGGTGGAGGAAGACCTCAGGTGCCCTTCCGTGCATTATTTCAGGCACAAACGGGTACCTGAGTAGAACAACCGACGTTCCGTAAGCTAGCTGGATAGCTTCCTCACATGAAAGAATCTAAAGTCCTGGTCGGGATTCAAACCCACAGAGGTGAGGGGCAAGTGGTTTGAAGTCAACGACCTTAACCACTCGGCCACAGATGCCCCTAAAAACCTACATGTATCTTGACAGAAGAAATTTGACCTTCAATTTGTCACTTTGTGACAGGTTAGCTTAAAACAATTGACACCAAACTTATTCATCAAATGAACACAATACTGGTCACAAAATTTCAAAAAAAGTTTTTCTAGATTGCCAGCATCCTACTTTCACTTAACCATGAGGTCACAATCTGTTATGTAAAGTACCAAGAGTATCCGCATTATGATATCTATCTTTTTAAATTCTTTACACATGGCTTCCATTAGTGGACGCTTTGGAGTCATTTGTTCCTTGATTTTGGCTTGTGACTCCAAAAATATGCTTTTCCTTCTTTGCCTATATAATGTGACTTACAATCTCAATTTGTAGTCTTTTGAAATCTAATGAAAGCCCTGTTTATACAATTAAACAATCTATTATTGAATTTACCATTCAATTTCATTAACATGAAAATATATTGCAATCAAAATAGTTATTCTGGATGAAATCTTGATAAAAAAAAACTTGATGTCAGTTAAGCAAAGCAAAGGGGGATCACTGTTACGGAGTTTATAAAATAGCTGGAGATATAACAAACTCACAGTCCGGGAATATTACTTTTGACTGTTCCTACAAAGGTTAGGGCTAAAAGGTTGAGGTCCAAACTTAAGCAGGCATAGGTGGGTTGTTCAGACTAGTTAAAATATTTCAATATACGGTAGTCTTCATTATGTTTTGTTAAACAAAAGAACAAACCCTGCATTCTTTTTCAAATAGTTTCCCTTTATTTTTGTCAAGATAATTACCAGTTCAATCATAAAAACATGAAATAATATGATAATCTAGTGAATATAATAGAACTTTAAAATCTGTTCATAACTTATTACCTATTGTGAATTACCTATTGTGAATTGTTTAGTAAACACTATTTAGTACGCAATGGTCATAAGCATAAAATAAATACATTTAGTTATCATTATTCATTACATTTTATCTGGCGTAGTAAAGATAAAGGCTGATGGAAATGTTTGAAGCAGTAACTATTTTTTAACACTCTTCAGGATACTACTGTACATCAAGACTTCGATCTATAGTTATCTGAATTTATCTATAACGTAATGAGCACTGACATAGCATACACATAAACCGATCAGCATTACTATTCCCTATCTGGAAGAAAGTAAAAGAGAAATAGAGAATATCAAATGAGTTTAATACTTAATATGAGCCAGTTAAATAAAATTATATTATGCAAGCCTCTGTCAAGCGTAATATTGTTTTATTCCGGCCTGTTTTATTCAACAGGTTTCAATAAAATTAGTATTGAATCTACACAAATATAATATTCTATTGATCACATTGGCAAAATAAGAACAGTTTATAGCAAAAAAGAATCACTTTTTCATTGACACGCATATAGTGTAACAGTCACATTTAGCACGTCTTTATGCTACATTTATCTTGCAATACTGTTTTTACGCAAAACCAGCACAAGTGTGTGATAAATAAACATTTAGAATCATCTTCAAACACTATTAATGCTGAAAATATTAAAACATTCTGTTGTGAAACTTGTGTCTCTTACAATTGGAACGCCATCTATAGGCAAATGGTCAAATATCAAACTGATTCAAACAAGTAAGCTAGTCATCCAAATATTTCCAATATGATTTTCTAAGCACTTTGTCATTTATTCTCATTCGTTGCCATGATGGAGTGTCTTTGGGTATCGTGTACACATTGCGATATTTCCCCGGGTTTTGGTCGTGGTTTAATGGGTTGCCATGCGCGGGTTTTTCCGAATATTTTCCCCCCAATTTTTTTTTAAAATCTCTATACAACCCCTGTCCCTGCAAAAAATGCCCCATTAAAGTTGTATTTTTAAAAAGGTTTAAAAAGATAATATTTAGTTGTGATAGCAAAAAATAACTTTAAGTGCAGGGTTTTTCCCAGTTTTTTAAGAACATGACCCATACCCATGGAATTGGGAATTCAGCAATGTTCTGTTAAAATTTGGAAAAAATGCATGACTTTAATTTTGCAGTGATGCAAATGAATGCAAAAAAGCACTGTCTAGGATGGCATCCCTAAGCATTTAAACACCATAACAGTGAAGAAGCCCTTATTTTTAAGATTTTAGAATTTGTTATTCATTATTTTTGTTTTGTAACTTGCAATTGGGATTTTTTTCCTGTGAATTGGGAAAATAATATACTATTTTCAATTGGGAATATGACCAAATATCGGCTATAAAATAAGCCAAAAATAATCCCTGAGTTGACATAATGCCCATCCAAATCTCGGACCAAATGTACATGGTCAGTGAACAGGTAAAATTCAAAATAACTTTACATTTTGCCGTTAAATTTAATACATGCATTTTACTATATAAAAAGATAGTCAATTGTCCATTTGATCAACAGAAATTCCAATTAATATTGTTCAGAATGTGTTGTTAACATTCAAAAGAGTGGGGCAGTCTCTATCATAAACATAAACATTTTTTATTACCAATTATTTGTCAATCAATCTTTTGATATACATGTATATTACTAATTAAATTCAACAGCAAAATAATAAGCAGTATGTCACTTCAACATCTAACCACATGGTTGAAAGTAAGATATTTGAAAAATCCTGTATTTAGCTATTTTTCAATTTTGTGTAACCTAATGTTGTATTTTTCTTGACTAGGTACCATTCACAAAGTCACAAAATTTCTTCATTTTTATTTCAATCACTCATTAATATAATTTACTACAGTAACTTTTTAAGAATGAAAAAAAAAAAACTTTAAAAGAAAGGAAAAAAAATTGAACTTTAAATTAAACTTTAGATATCAAATATTTGTTTATATCTGTAGAAGATGATCCCTCAATCAGGATATTTAATTTTAGTATAAATTTTGCTTTATGCCTTGATAACTTGAATATTAATGTTTCATTAAATTTTCACACTACAGGCCTTTTAACCCATTCATTTCAGAACGAACATATTTTTTTAATGCATTTTCCCGGTAAAAAAAATTTTTTAAAACTTTCAAAAAAATCAAAAAAAAAAATTTATGGAAAAATAAAAACAAATTTTTTTAAAGGCCCAAAAAAAAATTAAAAATTTTATTTTTTAAAAAAGGGAAATAAAATTTATAAGTTTTTAAAAAAGCAAAAAGGTTTTTACCTTAAAAATGGTTAAAAAGGGAAAAAAATTTTTAAAAATAAAAAATGGCCAAAGTATATTTGACTTAACAAAAGAAATTTTTTTTCGGTTTTTGCCAAAAAAAAAAATAAAAATTTTGGTAAAGGCAAAAAAATTTTTGTAATAAAAAGGCCCAAAATTTAAAAAAAAATTAAAAATTTTGGGAAAAAGGCCCTTAAACAAGCAAACACACAAGCTTCTTCATTGCTAGAATGATATGATCTAGGTACTGCTAATTTGCAGAAACTTACACATTAAATGGTTCCCTAATTGGCCACAATTCCTGCTTTGGTACAACTTCTGCTGGAGGTAGAAACTCAAACCTTGGCTCATTCATATCTGCGAATATTTGTGAAAAATATTTATACATCAATGATGTTAGGAATTTTTTATTCTAACAAGAGCTGTCGCAACGCTCGACTATCTTAGTGCTTGATAGTAAAAGAGCCTTGATAATGTAAAATTTTCTAAGTTTACAAAAGGGCAAAATTTTTCTTTAAATCCATGTTACAGTTATAGACCTTGGAAAGAGTCCTATTATGCTCTCAAAGAAGAGTATAATATTTCAACTTGTTTCAAAGCCAGATGTCAATAGAATATGAAAATATCTGAGATGGTATTCAAACTTGTACATCAATTCTAAGTCGAAAAAGGGGCATAATTCTGTCAAGATGCTTGATACAGTTACCTCCTCCTGTTCACAGGTTGGGGTCATGATGGTGAACAAGTGTGCAAAGTTTCAAAGCCATATATCAATGGACTTTGAAAATATTTGAGGTATTACAAAAACTTTAACATATGTTCTAAGTCGAAAAAGGGGCATAATTCTGTCAAAATGCTTGATACAGTTTCCTCCTTCTGTCTACAGATTGGGGTCATGATGGTGAACAAGTGTGCAAAGTTTCAAAGCCATATGTCAATGGACTTTGAAAATATTTGAGGTATTACAAAAACTTTACATAAGTGGTTACGCCGACGCGGACGCGGACGCAGACGCTCGGGTGACTTCAATAGCTCTACTTATTCTTATCGAATAGTTGAGCTAAAAATTAGATATGCCTATATATTTTCATCGCAAACAAGTTAACAAGAGCTGTTGTGGAGCAGGCCACTCCATTTTTCTAAGTGCTAAATATTAAACTGGGCTTGAACAACAAAGTTTATGTTTTGCTATAACAGATACCAGTGATCTTTTGACCTGAAAATGGATGTGTCACTTAAAACCCACTAAAATGCATCCACATATAAAATTACAAAGTAAAAGGGCTGTTAGTATTGAAGTTAATGACCACAAATGAAAACTCAACACCACTCCGCCCCATGTGTCCATAACAAAAAGCATGAAATTAATTTCCTTTATAAATCAAGCGTCAAAGTCATTATACATCAGGACTCATAGCTTTAAATTGGGTGGCATTTAGGTAAAAAATAAAGACTTTAACTCCCTAATTTTGTTAAAGAGCAAGTTATCTTTCACTAGAAAGGGCTTTTCAGTTTTTTTTAATGGATTAAACATATGTATATAATACAGACTTTGTGACATCCTTAGGTATAAAGGGAAAAAAACTGTATTAGAGGTGGTGGTATAATATTGGTTTGCTAGGAAAGAGCCAAAATTATAAGTGCTTTGAATTTTACAAATGTAATACCATGTTTGGTTTTCAGTTATCATTACCTAAAAATGTGTTTATAACATTCTAAATGCTTTGTTGCTTGATTTAACACCATGCTAGGCAACAAAGAATCAAAATTAACAACATAGCTTGGGGTGTCCATGGCTTAGTGGTTGAGGTTGTTGACTTCGAACCATTTGCCCCTCTGCTGTGGGTTCGAATCCCGTTAGGGACTTTGGATTCTTTCATGTGAGGAAGCTATCCAGCTAGCTTACAGAATGTCTGTGGTTCTACTCAGGTGCCAGTTCATGCCTGAAATACTCACCTGAGGTCTTCCTCCACCAATAAAGCTGGGAAGCCACCATATGACCTATACTGTGTTGGTGTGACATAAAAAAACCCAACCAAAAAAAACAAAAAAAACACTGTTTCCGATATGTAACACCATTACATCTCTGAGAAGGCAAGGCCCTTATTAAACGTGGAAGTGAATTATGCTTAATCCTCCGATTTAGCAAAAGATAATAAAATACAATAATATAAAACTTCTTGGTATAAATGCAAATAATTTACCTAAAACATTATGAAACACATTCCGAACAGATTCATCCCACTCTGCTTGGAAGAAACAAATTCCAACAGGAGTTATATGTTCCTGGTTATTTCTGTAAAATTTTAATGTCTTGAATGTTCTCTCTTCTAATGAAGTACTGAAAATATATGACAGATATTTGTAAAGATGTACGAGGGTTGTTCAAAAAGTAATAGGACTGGAGCTCTACTGTTTACAGTTTTTACTTTACGTACATAATTTTACAAGAAACAAATATCGGAACATGTTCTCTTTATACAGTGAAAAAATCATGACAAAATATTAACAAATAACAATTCTGCGAAATTTTCAAATGACAAGGGGTACGAAACCCGGCGCACGCTGACAATACAATAAATGACGTTCATGATGTCGTTAACAAAATACAAAATATAACAAGTGTCATCCATCCTGAAAGTATTCTCCCTAAGCTCTAGGTGTTTGAATCGTGCGACCATGATCACGTTCCATAAGTAGAGATTAAGCGAGAAAGAAAGCGATCAGAATTTCGTTCAATTCTCCAAGAAAAATGCCCGATAGCCGGCCATTCTCCACTTTTCTCAAATATTTGAGTAAACTTGGAACGCAACAAGCATGGACTTATGCTAAAGCAAAACCGATTTTTATTATTAATTTTCACATGTATGTCATTGTACGTTTTTAAACAATATGATATTATACAGTAAAAAAACACTATTCATCAATTGATAAGTATCATTTATTTTAACAAAATTTGGGTAAATTCTACTACTATTTATTAAAACCGTTAATCATTATAATAACCAAGTATATCTAATGAGATGCAATAAAATAATGTTTGATAGAAACGTCTTATAAACAATCCTTTGATGAGAACTAAATAAGTAGACCCGAAGCAGACATAAAAAAATACCGGACAGTCCGCGTACCGTTTACCATTGATCCATTAACAGTGCTTTTGCAATTGACGTCACTAACGTCATGTCAATTTTCCATTTTCATCCTCACACATTCCTGTGAGAGATTTTGTATTCGCCGTTATTAAATTGATTGTACCAGCTGAAAACGAGTGTCCTGATGGCAGGATAATTTTCCTTTCTTAATTTTATGATTTTGTATGTATCTGGAAGAATATTGCCAATTTGTTGGCACAATTTAACGATTGCACGAATTTCTGTTTGTTACCGAGTGCCGTATTTCTACATTAAACGCATAAACCACAGCTATTCAAAACTAAATCATTATGCCATCTCTTGCCCGAATGAAGTCAAATTTAAATATAATGTCACTTAAATATAAATAAATGTGTTCGTGGAATATATGGACAAATAAAGTGTATATTATAAATAAATCAGAAGTACAACTTAGGTTCAATAACTATTTGTATGTGTTGCGCCGGGTGCGTGTTACCATGGTTATTCAATATCACAGGAAACGCGCGTTCATCACAATAAATTAATAAACTTTTGCATAAATTGTAGAAAACATTTTACGATCCTTATACATATGATGATATTCTAAATTGGATGAAATATGAATATGCAAGACTCGCAGTCCTATTACTTTTTGAACAACCCTCGTATACTCTGAGATTTAATAGCTAACAACTCAATGTTCAATAAATTGCTTTAAACAAAAAAAATATGAAATACTCATCAGTTTTGTTTATACTTATCTATTTTACATGTTTTAGTTCGATAGTGTTGGAAGCTATAAGCTAATTGAAACACTCTCGAATCGGGACCTGACACCAACCAGTACTAAGCAACAAGTGTAAAGTGTACTTTGTAAAATAAAACCTGGAATGGCATAGTGGTTAAGGTTTCTGTCTCTTAACACTGAAACTGTGTGTTTGAGCCCTACTTGGGCCACGAATAACTCATACTGCATGTGTACTGTTTAGTCCAGGAAGCTGACTAAACTGCTTTAATTGACCTCAAACGTTTCATCAAAATCAAGCTTAAATGTCAATGATATTTACCTCATAATTTAAGGATCTAAATCTGTGAGGAATATAAGCTTAGCTGCTACCCAGGCATCATGAAATATTTTCAGAATCACTCGTCCTGCAGGATGAGTAGCTTCTAAATCCAATGTGCAGGCAACATTTTTCTTCTTGTCCTGCATTGAGTTCTCTTAGATTCTACTCGTAATTATAAGTGGACAAGTGGAATTTTCTATCTCTCCTACCTACCGCTAAAATGACCAATGGTCATTAAAATTTAAACTTCTAACTTCCCGGTATAACAATTACCTGTCTGAGATTTGTACTTGAGATGAGAAATCAACTGGTTTATCATGTTGATAAAGAATGAACACATATCTATGGTGACCAGTGCCATGTACGGGGAATATAGGTAAATAATTGCAGATTGTCTCCCCTTTGTCCACTGACTCACCTGGTATGTTACACCTGTAGAGTAAAAAGTAATGTAAAAATGAAATTTTCCTGTAAAATGATAAATGGTTTTGTCATGATTGAAAGATGGCCAAGTTCATTTAAGATATTTAGCATGATAAGTGTGAATTAATATGGTTTCTGAAAAATGTTATTAATTTAAGAATACCTAGTTAGTACATGAAGTTATCTCATATGAGCTTAAAATATTAAAGGCTTTCAATGAAATATATATGTGCCAAATGATTTATCATCACAAAATGATTTGCACTGAATGGTATAGTATATACAATCATTTACATGATGAATATGCCCCAGTGCTCATAAATAAAATAAACCAGTCTATACAATTTTCATGATACAACTTGAGAGAATATGAGATATGTACATGGTTACAATGATTTATCACAAGGTTAAACAAAAGATGTTTAAAGAACCTGAAACCTCCACTTTTGTTGCCAACAATGCTCATTGCTAACAAGGTCCCATATAATATCAACAGTTATATGTTAACAAGCAAATTCTTTGAATTTATATCCCCCGCCGAGTACTGGTTATTATTAACACAACAACTGATGATTCCCATAAAGTTTCGTTGAATTCCAGCCAGTAGTTGCAGAGAAGTAGTGCGGAAACGATTTTTACTCTATATGCATACTACATAACTAATCAAGGGCCATAACTCTGAGTTAAAGTGTCTGACCGGAACAAGCCGACAATATGCGCATCTCCTCTTGATATTGATGATTCCCATAAAGTTTCGTTGAATTCCAGCCAGTAGTTGCAGAGAACTACTCCGGAAACGATTTTTACTCTATATGCATACTACATAACTAATCAAGGGCCATAACTCTGAGTTAAAGGGTCGGACCGGAACAAGCCGACAAATGCCCATCTTCTCTTGATAATGATGATTTCCATAAAGTTTCGTTGAATTCCAGCCAGTAGTTGCAGAGAACTACTCCGGAAACGAAATTCGGACGGACGGATGGACGGACATGCCACTTAAATGGACTAAAGGGCCATTTCTTTTGTTATTTTCTTTTGTTTAATAGAGGGCCATGGCCCCTTATTCTATTGTTACGGAATGAACTCTATTGTTCTCTTTTGTTCTGTTTACTGTTAGATGGCCCCCTAACCCTATTTAGTTGCTCGGAAGGACGGACGGACGGACAACGCCAAAACTATATCCCCCTCCCGATTCCATTGGCGGGGGATAACTAGACATGACTGTGACTGAGCAACTGTGAGGTTAGGTACTTGTGACCTTGCATTTAAATCCAGATTGAAACCAAAGAATTATTTAATGTATAGAAGGTTCAGTGCTTCTAAAATGTCCCAACTTATGCTTGAAATTATGTATGACAGGGTATCTAAGGTACTCTTAGAAAAATCTCAATAAGTAACATACACTGTACAATATTAATATAAAACCATACAAATAAACAAATTCAAAACTCTTTAATAGTCTGCTAGCTGTAATAGGTTTATCCCATGTAACTAGTGCCGACCAGGATCTCAGCCGGCATATCCATGCAATCTGATCATTATCTGTACCATTCTTTATACAGTCAATAGATATTTTGAAATCTCTAAAAATGTTGGTTGGTTTTGTCCAAATTTAAGGATCCACAAGTCCATTTAAGAATATTCAAAGCTGTTCTATGTGTTACTAATAACAAAAATGTGAATATATTTGAAAAACTTACACCATCCAGTGTAGATACTCCTGATGATTGTTAGTGAGATGGCTGTCCGGTGCCGTCATACACAATGTGTAAAATTTACCTGGCTCGGCTTTAAATTCAAAGTGCGGCTGTTGGCTAACCTATACCAAAATATATAACATAATGTTAATATTCTCTTAAAACTTCAACTGCATAAGAATATTTGATGCCGATAACTGATGTTGTTTAACTTTTAAAACAAAATAACTTTGTTTATCGTATAAACCACGATGCAGGTGAGTAATAAAGCCATTTAATAAAATCAATATTACACTTGTGTAATAACAATACGGCATGGTGGCATTTGTGTCATTATATACAATTCTAACACATTTCACAATATTCCCCTATCAACCAGTAAGGGATGTCAAGTGCATTATTAAACAGAATAAGTACAATACCAACAAGAGCTGTCACAGGAGACAGCGAAGCTCAACTAATTAAATACTGGACGCAGTAAGGAAGACAAAACTATTAAAGAAAACTCAGATATGATATAAATATATTTCTTCTTATGACATGAAATTATAGTTGTTAACATAAATTTCAAGGGGGGGAAATTCTTGAAATAGTCACATTAGAGTTATGGACCTTGTCAGACAACATGTGTGTAATGATAAGAAATATATGTTTGAAGTAGATACCTTAAAAAGTAAAGAAGTTATAAAATTTCTTAAAGAAAATTCTAAGTTCAAAGGGAGATAAAACTGAAAATATTGCTTCAAGAGTTAATGGGGAGATAATTCTTGCAATATTGGTACTAGAGTTATAAACCTTGTCACATAAAATGTGGTTAATGATAAGAAAAATATATTTGAAGTATTAAGTTGATCCCTTAAGAAATAAAGAAGTTACAGTCAAAAATATTCTTTTTTTTAAGGAAAATTCTAAGTTCAAGGAGAAATCAATCTAAAAATATTGGTGCTTGAGTTATGGTCACATAAAATGTGGCTGATGATAAGGAACATACATGTATATTTGAAGTATAAATTTGATCCCTTAAGAAATCAGTTAAAAAAATAATATTTTTTAAGGAAAATTCTAAGTTCAAGGGGAGATAAATCTTAAAATATTGGTGCTAGAGTTATGAACCTTGTCACATAAGATGTGGTTGATGATAAGGAGCAAATATTTGAAGTATTAAGTTGATCCCTTGAGGAATAAAGAAGTTACAGTAAAAAATAATATTTTTAAGGAAAATTCTAAGTTCAAGGGGAGATAAATCTGAAAATATTGGTGCTAGAGTTATGAACCTTCTCACATAAGATGTGGTTGCTGATAACGAACATATATTTGAAGTTTGAAGTTGATACCTTAAGATATAAAGTTTAAGTGAAAAATAAAAACAAAAAACTTTAATCTGAAATCTGGACGCGGATGCCGGGGCGAGTAGGAAAGCTCTCCAAATACTTTGTATAGTAACAAGCTAAAAATGTAACTTCTTAACTGTAAATCATTGCTATTTTTGATAAATAGAATATTATTTCAAAAGAAATTCTAAAATCTGGCAAACCTACCTCCTCAGGAGGAAATTTATTTCCATAAAACACTGGGTTCACCATACTTTCTTCCCCATCTATTGGATATCCTACATGAAGATCTAAACTTGGGTAAAAGTATGCATTTCCAAATAAGTCTTTAAATATTCCATAATGAGCTGTGAGTGTATGAATTCTTTGTTGTCCTTGACCTTCAAAGTCTTCCTCTGTCACCTTTTTAATTGGTACTTCCACTTTAAATAAATACAATTCATTAAATATTCAATATCTTTATCAAGAGAGGGTATTACTTATCTTCCATAAGATAAGTATCTTTCACAGTTTGGTCTGATCAACTAAAACTTCACAAAGAACATTATTGCAGAGCATTAGAATTCATTTGTAGAAGATTCTCCAAGAAAGAATATGACCTAAAAACTGACAAGAGATTATTAAGCCTGAACATCAGTTTTAACAACAGCTGTCAATAGGACAGTATGAATGCCTTTTCGAGCGCTTGATAGCAAAATAAAAACCCGGAAAATTTGGAATTCTCTAAGTTCTGAGTTCAAAAAGGGCCAAAATTATGTCAAAATCCACATTACAGTTATGGGCCTTGGTCAGTCACCTCCTGTTATGCTCTCAAGAAAAGTGTATGAAGTTTCAACCCATTCCCTTAAATAGTGTTGGAGATACTAACTTGCATGCAAAAACTTAGTCAAAGTGTGATGCTGACACGGACACGGGTGCCTGGGTGAGTTCAATAGCTCCCCCTATACTTTCAATAGTCAAGCTAAAGTATGTGTATACACTCTAATTACTGTAACAGATAAATAACAAACTTCAGAGTCTGTAAGCAAACTTTTATATACAATATCAAACTAGTCATTATGTGGCTTCCACAACCAATCGGGGGATTTTGATTCCAAGGCAGGAGATCTGGAGACACTGTTGAAAATCGGGGGTTTTGTCCCCCGGGGGGATATGGCATGTATGTAATGGATTCTACAAAAGAACCTCAAAATAAAATCATGAGCATCAAACATTGCCTTACATTGGCTACGAATGAAGCTGAATCAGTACAATTATTTGACAGGACAAGTGTATCTGAAAGACAACCCTCAGAAGTGATTAATGTATTACTGAAACAAGAAAGCACCACATTTAAATTGAAGATCTATGGTAGGAGCTAAGGACTAAGGTTTGGTGCTTACACTGATTTAATCTTGATTTCCTCTCTAACTCCTCAAGGTTTCTTTCTGTTTTTAGTTGTCGCATAAACTTCCTTGATACTCTATTTGTTTTGACGTTTGAAACCAATCCAATATTCACAACCATATCTTGATTTTGACCTGCCTTCTCTATCTCTGAAATATAAAAAAATGATATTTTCTTCAACAGATCTTTTTAGAAAGTAGACAATCAAATTTAAAGGAAGATAACTTTTCTATATATATATATATATAGATCTTTTCTATTTTTATTTTTCATTACTTAAAAAACTGAACTTTTAATCTAGTTCTCGAAATGTCAAAACCCGTCTCTTGTTTCTTGTCAAAGTTTCAAACTAAATGAGTCAACCTGTTGAACATATTTTCGAAATCTGTACTTTGTTTGTAGCCCCAGATTAAAAAAGACGGAAAACCCCGAAATATTCTTAATTCTGGAGTAGTCCATGATTCCCCCTATATCAAGCCAGGACTATCCTTTTTAAGGTAGCCAGCTTTTTTCCCCCTGAAAGACCAGATCCATTATCACTCTCAGCAGCAACATTTTCGTATTCTCATGTTTATAGGCTACATAGTACATGTAATAGTACTATGATAACTATTGGACTGTGCATCCCCTGAGAACAATGCTTAATCAGCACTTGGTAAAGTGGGTT
Source organism: Ruditapes philippinarum (assembly GCF_026571515.1). Classification (NCBI taxonomy): domain Eukaryota; kingdom Metazoa; phylum Mollusca; class Bivalvia; order Venerida; family Veneridae; genus Ruditapes; species Ruditapes philippinarum. Next base: position 57,348 of record NW_026854330.1, read on the forward strand.
CACTTTGTTTGCAGATTTTATACGGGGAAGTCAAAGACCGGGCCCGCGAAGCGGGTCCGGGCTTTGGCTTGCCCGGCTATAGACTACACGTGTATATTTAAAAGAAAATCAAATAAAAAACAATTAAAAAAATATATAGAATTCTATACCTATCAATGAAATTTTCAGTGTCAGTTCTAGTCGGGCGCCGCCATTTACAATGTAACTCAATGATAAAAGGCGGGGTATTCCGATAACGGAACAAATCTCAACTTTTCGGATCAATAATAAACGTCGAGTGTTCCGAGTGAAAACGGAAGCGGTGCATGTAATACCGAATGACAATTTTAAAACGGAAAGAATGAAAGGAATTTTTTAACGACTTCCCCGTTCATAGGCTTTGCCTAATTTCATATTACTTCACAACAGCAGGTGTCAAGTGCTGTGTGGCAGCTGTAAAAAGTTGCCCTGTACTTCACTTCAGTGTTATTATATTTTTCTGGTCTTTCAGGATCCTTGATGCCAGCACTACTAAGTGTTGAGATTTGAGTACCGCTTAAGCCAGTGCTAGGGGGCATGAAGGATGTTGCACTTATTCATTATCCCTCATGTACAGACTCAATCAGACGGAGTCTGCAAATTTCATGTAATTTTGTTGCGATTAATTAATGCTTCCGAGGGATCACTTTGTTTCCAGATTTTTTACAAGAACAACATATTTTTAACATATTTAATAACATTTTGCTGAGATAGTAAATGGCTGATACAGATTTTAGTGTATGATGTCATTGCTTCCTCTCTATTTTATATCACTCTGTGATTGTACCAACAGGCTATGGCCCAAACTTCGGTATAAAGTGTCCGGACTTCTCGTCAGAAATTAGTCCTTCATTGAAAGATTTTGCATTTTCTTTTTTTAACAGTTTTACTTTGATCGGAAAATGCGAAGACTTTCAATGAAGGATAAATTAGCAGATTTGATCAATCATCAATGTATAAAAATTTTATTATAGCTTCAAATCTGTGGACAAGTGTCTGGTTTGCAGTATATGTGATTGGTCTGACATTTCCATATTCCTACTCATTTCTGTTTGCACAATTTAAATATTATCATACTTTGCAATTTGATTTTTGTAAAATGGTACGTTTTGCCTTGGGGACGATTGACTTTCTAAGGTCAACATATCAATGAATAATATACCTTCCTTTCTCTGTTTCCATGATTTTTGAGTATCATAAGACGGTTCATTACTTCTGAAAACGTCGTTTGTTAAAAAAGAGGTCCGAACTTGAGTTTTTAAACAACAGCCCTCTATTTTTGTCAAGTGCTTCGACAGTCGTCCGATCATGGAGGCTGCCATTTTGAGAAGAACGATAACCCTGGACAAAAATGAAGGGACAAGTTATTATTGAAAAATATCTGTTTAAAATATATTCAATTCAGAAGTGAAGATTAATATAAGCCAACATAAAAAGTCTCTGTTCCTTTAAATTTATAATTTTATAATATAATCTACGTATCTCCTGATAATTTGTCTTTCAGTATTTTCTTTAAAGTCTGCTGGTCCCTGTATAGAAAACAAAATGGCGGCGCCCATGAGCACACACGATTTTGACAACAAACAATTTTTGAAACAAGGAGCGGAGGCTAAAGTCTACAAGGAAAAGTTTTATGACAAATGTTGCATTAGTAAAGAAAGGTTCTCAAAAGCGTACAGGCATCCGTCACTAGACAAATCGTTGACTTTGCAAAGATTAAAAGGAGAAATACGTGCAATGAACAAATGTAGAAATTTGGGTAACAATCTTATCATGTTAAACTCAATCTTTGTTCTTAATAATAATTATCATAAATAAAGGGTGGTCTCTGTTTGCACGAAGGGGACATCAGAATTATTTTATCTACCACGTGCGCACGTGATAGCTACTGTACTACTTTGCATGCGATACATGTAGCATACAATACACATGTGCATGTTATGATTAACTAATGTAGGGGCTAGTATCCTGTAATAGTAGCTGTTATGTGAGCACATAGTAGCTATCGCGTGCTTATATAGTATGTATTGCCTGCGCACATGCGCATATAGTTACAATCAAGTGGGCACGGAGTAGCTATCGCGTGCGCAAATGATAAAATCTTTCTGATGTTCCCTCTATGCCACCGTAGTGGTCTCATTAAAACTGCTCTTTTATCTAAGTCATAAGTATAGATATTTTATGACCGTTATATGCATATTTTTTTGTACACAGATAAGGTAAAAAAAAATTATACTCAAGGATGCTAAAATTAGTGTTTTCCAGTTTCTCGTACAACCTTTATTTAGTGACTGATGTACTAAATATTTAGAAGGAACATAACTTTGTTGGTCCAGATTTGGGAGTCACAAGGCAGTGATTTTCCTGCTTATATAACAGACTGCGATAAAAGGCCTCTTCCCAATGGAATTTTCTTTAAAATGATGCAGTTTTCCCAAAAATCTGAACTTAAACCTGCTTTTTTACTTCCCAGTTTAGCAATTTTAGCAATATTTTTTCCCAAAATCAAGTGGCTAAGGCCTCTTCCCAATTAAGTGAGAAAAATCACTGCAAGGTCAAGGTCACGTATGCTAAACAAGAGATTTTAACACTTTTGCTTATACATTCTTTATTTTATTACCATTGTCTTATGATTTGGAAGGAACATACCTTGGTTGATTCTCTCTTTTTTGATGGAGTTTGGGGTCACTTGGTTTAAGTTTATGGTCTTCCATGTATCTTTTTTTGAATTGATTAACTTTTATTGATAGGTAGTACAATTTCTAATTTTATCAAATATAAATGGCATGCAAACATACATTTTTCTACAGTAACAAAATGTCTTGACTGTCAATTTATGATATCAAACTGTGTTTACAATATTCTTTAGTGATCTTTCCTTCCATAACTGTGTGAACCTTTTTGGAAAAATGTGTTACTGACTGTGACAAGAATCTGGGTTTTGTTTTTACCAAAAATGCTCTTGTTTGTCTCTATTTTTTGACAGACTACAGGTTATCCCTTAGTATCACAGATTACAGCTTCATGTGTACAATTATATATAACTCAACTGCATTCTTTACATTATTCAGAACTAAAGTTAAAGCACAATAGTATTTTAAAATAATCCTAATTGTATTTGCAGGAATAAGAGTGCCAGTTTTATACTTTGTGGATACAAACACAAGTACATTTTATATGGAAGAGATAACAAATAGTCAAACTGTTAGAGATTACATCATACATATTCAGTCCACGTCACCAGACGATGCTGTAGAAAAACTTACACCACTAGCTACAAAAATAGGACAGATATTAGGCAGGATGCATCGTGGGAAGGTTATTCATGGAGATCTTACAACATCCAATATGTTACTAAGTGGAAATCCAGACAATTTAGATATTGTGTTAATTGACTTTGGATTGAGTTTTTTGGAAGGTCTACCAGAAGATAAAGGAGTTGACTTGTATGTGTTTGAACGTGCTTTGCTCAGTACACACCCAAACACAGAACAGGTGTTTGAGATCGTATTAGATGCATATAAACATGAAAACAAGAAAGAAGCACCAGATGTGATCAGTAAACTTGAAGAAGTGAGGATGAGAGGGAGAAAGAGGACCATGGTTGGATAGTTAACAAACTGTTGATTATTTGGTTCTGAAAACTGTAACAATTCACCCTTCAAATATATTTTGTCAACTGATAGAGTAACTGAACTTTCTGAGTTCATTTTGTACAATGAAACATTTACTTCCTGCAAAATGAATGATATATGTACATATTAATATACAGTCTTTAAGTAATTATCAAACCATTTACCATTTAGATTAATGAGATTTTTTCTGAACCTAGATGTAGATTAAATGCCAATATATTTTATGGTATAAATTCAGTTAGGGTTTCTAATGAATTCACTGCCCAACAATAAATTTTATTACAAAAAAATAATCTGTAATTAAAACATTATTAAGTAACATTAGTGTATCTACTTTATTTTTGTCACAAAGATTTTCCTTTATCAAAATAATGCAATAAAATTTGGATTATAAATAAACATCATTTTGTTATTCAAAACCATATATATGTACGTGTTGCTTCATTTATAGGCATATTAAAAAAATATGGAGCTTTACTCTAATAACAAATGTGGTGAAGGACATCTGTGTTGAGTGCAACATTAGTGCCTCGGAGGGCACTTTGTCAAATAGATAATAACTGAGTTTATACAAGGTTTATAAGTCTTGTTAGCAATATGATCTTTATTTGATACATATGAGAAAGTTTTCCTTGCTTATTTTAGGTTTTTACTTGTGTGCCAACATATGCTGCATGAAATAATGCATGGTTGGTCACTCACTCAAAAATTCACTTCACCAATGGCAGTACATGTTAAAAGTGTAGGTTTTACTTCAAAATGGAACATAACATAATTGATATTCAAATAAATGGACCCATTGGCTTGTGGAGTAAAATGCCAGAAGGGCTGAAATTGTCAGTTAAATGATTTAATAAGAAATTAATAATTGTACATGTAAATGCCATTTGAAGCTTTAATGAAAAGGAAACATTCACTAAATAAAATTTATGGAATGTACAGAAAACAAAAACAAAACATTTGTGTAAAAATATATTTATTTTTATACTTTACTTCATAGATTAAAAGATTAGTTTAATAAACATATGTAGGGACATTCATTGTCACACACAAAGTTACATACACAAAATATCTGATGAAATGTTGAGCATGCAAGCAACTATGTGTATGTACTGGCATAATCCACCCACTAATAACATAACTTTTATCTTAAAAGGGACATCACTCTATATTTTCATACATAAAAATACATGTAGTTCACAGTACTTTACTTTCTTATAAATCATAAAGGGAACTTATGATCTTGAAAAACAAGAACTAACAAGTTACAAATGTACAAACATAAAAAAATTGTTTTGTTATAGGTTGAACACTTGTTATTAATGCTTTATCCTCGTGGACATTTATCCTTGGGAATTAAAATAAACATTCAAATATTATATGTTTTCAGTAATATTTTTATGTTGATGAAAGGAATACAAAAAAGTGTTTGCACAGTTCTAGACCATGTGTGAGAGGAGATGAGAAATGAGCCGCGTCATGACAAAACCAACATAATGGGTTTGCGACCAGCATGGATCCAGACCAGCCTGCGCATCCGTGCAGTCTGATCAGGATCCATGCTGTTCACTTACAAACCCTATAACAAGTAGAGAAACTGATAGCGAACAGCATGGATCCTGATGAGACTGCGCGGATGCGCAGGCTGGTCTGGATCCATTATGTTGGTTTTGTCATGGCGCGGCTCAAATTGCTCTGATGTTTTTGTTTTATCTTTCAAACTTTGGCCAACTAATTAATATGAACAAAAGTTATTATTCACTATTTCTGTATTAATAGTGGCCTTTGTTTAAAATTGTTTACAAATCTAACTAAACTTATTGTTCACTTAAAACAAATATCCACATAACATCAATGAAAGCAATGAAATCAAACTAAATTATCAAATTTAAGTTACCTGGCTGTAGAAATATCTTTCACTAAATACATGTAGCAACTATGAACTTGTGCTTTGCCTAGGATCTATACTTGCATGCCCTGAAAAAAGGACTCCTCTATCGTCATAAAATGCAAGTAATTATTATAAGATTGTTTAATTACCAAAATTTATTATAAGATGGACATTATTCCATATTTTAAGTTCTTTATCTTTGATGTGTCATATAATATAGAGAGGTAACTGTAAATTTGTCAGTAACATTATAGACATTGTGAAATTATAACAAGCTGGCTATCATTAGTTATGGTATGAAATGATAATTTTAGGCTACATTCATGCAGTATGTCCAGGATTCATGATCATGGCTGGCCAGTTTCAAATTTTCTTTTTTTGATGTAAGCATAATTGGTAATGATCAGTTAAAGATATAGAAGCTGGACAAGTCCATTTATGAAATTCGGCAGGTTAAAGGTTAAATGAATTTCTGAATCACCGTTTCATACATTTTGTGTGAGAATATTGATGACCCTGGATGAATCCTGACACCTCAAATGACCATAATTATAGCCATAAAATTATTATGTTTCACCAAAACTAATAAAGAAGAAGTGAGGCAAAAAAATATGAAAACAAAAAATTTTACACTCGCAGTCTAGAACCTTTTGAAATTAATGCAACCAAAAGTTACTGTTGACAGTTAATTAATGGTAACTTGCATTATGAAATATGTGAAACAACTATCAAGAAACAAAAGAATATTTAGCAATATGAAAATCTATTTTTAGCCTCAAAAGACCTTGACCCTATGTGCCTCAAGCTCCAACCAATGGTAAGTGTTTACTTACTTAATGAATAAATAAATGAACTTGCTATGAAAAAAATGCATAATGAGAGATGGAAAAAATCAACATCTACAATCAACAAAGCTGGCAAGTTAAAAAAAATTCTCTTAAGAATTTTCTTATTGTATTTATATAAAATGACAACAATATTCTGATTTTCTGTTTATCACCTGAATAAAGGATGCTTTATACAACAGTGCTTAATCAAATAATAATCATACAAATGGTAAATAGTAAAAATAATTATAAAAAGTGTGTTGCTGTTTAATTTATGTAAGACCTACAAGCACTCAAATTTTATCATAGTCTTTTATCTATATTGTACTGTAGTCCTTCATTGAAAAACATTGCATGTTCTTTTTTTTTTTACAGTTTTATGTTTTCGGAAAATGCAGATTTGACCAATTTTAAAAAATAGCTTCAAATCCGTGGTTTACGTCTAAATATTTGGACTAAATTGCACTGTAGACTTCATATTGTAATATAGAAATATGTAATGATTAAGTTAAAACAAAGCCAATTAAATGAAATAAATAGAAAGTATTGCACAAGTGTGCTATTCTGACGGGTTGTATTGCTTGAGTTGATTATGTAAAGTTGTTTTCTAGCATCTAGTAAATTTCAGGGTGTATATATTCGTTCAGTTGAAAATCAGAAAACTTGTAGGTATTATATAACATAATCTATATATAAACATAATTTCAATAACATGAATTCAATATTATGATTATACATTACTGAAATAAATAGGGATTGCAAATATAAATATAAAATCATAATTTAAAGAAACCACTATTATAAACCATACACAAGCAATCATAACTTCAATGAGTATTATCTCATGTACCATTTTTACAAGATAAAAACAAGTTTATGATAATTGATCATTGAGAATAAGGTCAAATCTAATAAATTATCACCACACATAACAAGAAGTTAATGATCATCCTAACATGCAAATCTGTATAAATGGATATCAGCTTAACATTTAGTTCGGTGCCTGAAAGGGCAGATGGACCCTCATTAAGCCTAGAATACACATAAACGTTTAGTTAACTGACTAAGGATGCCATAGACTAAAGTATGTGGATGGATCACAAGAAAAAAAAACAAATATAAGTTACTTGAAAATGAAGTCTAAGGTTAGTAAAAGAAAACACCACACACATTAAAACAGATATGAAATTAGTGTTGGGTAAAATATTGTATCAATTGTCACTCATTTTCCGACTAGAAAAATCAAAAAATCACACACTTGTAAAACTATCTTTTTATAATAGTGTTATATATTGGTATAAAAGAGTAACACAATTTGTGAAAGAATTGGCAGTTTTAACAGTCAGGGAGACACAATGTGCCACATACATGGGATATGAAACTTCAGTCAGGTTGACACCAATATATCACATACATGGAATATGACACTTCAGTCACGGTCACACAAATGTGTTACACACATTCTAAAAGATGACACTAGTGGCAATTGTTACAGTCAGGATGACACACTTCTCCATTAACACGACATCTGCATCCACCACTTGTATCTCCATTTCCCTGTTATTGTGAAAAATATCAAATGATAAAATTTCAACATCATGAATTGCAGTTAATCTAAGAAACTATTTGTCACATACATGTAGTTGAAATAATTATAACTCGGACAGACATACTTATCTAAAAACACTTCATTTCCAAGGTTCCTTTGATATTGATGATTTAATTTACATGTTATTGTATACTGCTGATAAAATGGTACAGTGATTAATACTGAGGTTTGTTTTTCCTGGAATATGAAATTGTTTATTGTAATCACAAGTGCCTGACGTCAAACACACACACCCCTACTCTACCCCTTTATATATATATAGATATAAGAAGGTATAATGGGGATATTAGATGTCAGGCACCTGTGATTGTTATATACTTTTAAGTAAATTTATATTATTATTTGACATACTTTTTACTGCAAAAAATATACATGTATTTCATTTGAGGTATCATACAACATTACATGTAACTCCAAACAAATTCAGATCCTTTATGTACAAAATGTATTATAATTATATATTATATTTTCTTCTGGATTTATTACTTAAAAATAACAAGTGATAATAACATACCCCAGGTCCCCATCTTGGCCCTTTAGTCACCCAGCAAATCTCTGTCTTACAGATAGAACATTGAATCCAGTCACACCCTTCCTTCTTCATGATAATTACCTGTAGTAATTGAGAGAAAGTTGTATTTAGCTCATCAAAGTTTGAACTTCTCTGTTATTCAGTTACGGCTTTCGTAAAAAACCTCACAGGAAAATGTCCAGGCAAATGTCAGTATACATAAAATAATCCCATCCATGTTTTACACATGTAAATTATTTAAAAACATATATATCTAAATAACACCTATATTTTAATGATTGAAAAAATTTGGCATATAATCATCCATCAATCCTAAACTGATATGTGGTTGAAGAAAATGGTTGCATTACGTAATAGCAGGGTGGTCTTATTTTTCGGATTGCAAGACAATTGAAATAAGAAGAAAAAAACATTCTTTGACAAATTAGTCATAATAGCGGGGTGTAAAACCTTACCCGACATTGGGGACAGTTCATAGCATCTCCATCATCAAGCATACGTTTTATCATAATTTGTGTCTGACTGGCTGCCTTGTCATTCACAGCTCTTGCCTTCAAATCTTCTTGATATTGTTTACAATTCATCCCTTAAAAGGAAAAGAAATTTGTTAAAAATGAAAACCTTATAATGTAGCTTTACAATTTTGTACATTTTACAAATGTGTACATCTTTACACTTTCATGATTAATGTCAATTTTTACTTGCTTTGTTTAAAAATTGAAACACTTCATTATAAATTTCAGGGAATTCAGAACCTACCTACATTTAAAAAGTTGATTGAATAAAGTTTGATCAGAGAGCATTAGTCATTCTTGACACTACCATTCCAATTTAGTAATGAGAACTACTGACCATGTCGTTTGATGGTAGTCTGAACTGGTTGCAATTCAATGAGTTATTATCAAAATTTTCCCTAAAAATGATGAATGGATAAATTACATTTATCGGTAATTAAAGCTGTGATGCATTCATGAATTTACTTGTATTCTTATTCAAACTCAATAAACATTTTAAATAATTATAAAACAAACATGCATGTAGAATAATAGTTTCCATTTCTCTTACTAATACTGAAACATGTTACAGGCATTTACTTTTGAAGTTGTACGGTAGAAAAAAAATCACTTTTTATTAAGCTTACCTTGATGAATAACTTTGCAAGTCAGACAGTTTTCTTTGCCACATACTTGACAAACGAAAAAATTGACATGGTCCTCATATATACACCATCCAGGGCAATCAGCAGTTTTACAGTGGAAACTATTCTGGGCCTGACTCTCAGCTGTTGCTAATCCACGTGCTAAATACTTCGCAAAACCAGCCTGGCCAACAAGCTGTAAAAAGCACACATTCTAATATTTAAGTACATGTATATTCTGAAGACAGAAGTTCATTTCTTTGTATTTTCAGAATTTTTGCATCAGTGGTGATTTTTCTTGCAAAAACATTTTCTTGTATGGGCTTCCATTGTAAACTAGTTCTGGTTTCTGTTTTGTTCTTCACTATTACTGAGTGGCCCAAAATCAAATTCCACAAGGGACATCGGAAACAGAAGCTCTTCAGCCAGATAACAAGAGCTTGTCGGTTCTTCTTTTAAACCAGCTTACATCTGAAATCATGCATCAAGGGACACCTGTGGTCTTCTTCAATCAATGAAGCTCCTTGTAATCATATGACCTTGACAGTACTGGTGTAATTTTACCAACTCCACCAAATAAATAAATACTTTTATTAAATTAAATAATATAAAGGGGTTCCCATTAATAACTTATTAGCAATCCGTATAATCTGTTGAAATGCTGTTTAAAGTTGGTTGTATTTTCAGCATGTGGATTAAAATTATCCGACTTGACCCTTGGCCAAATCGGTTGTTTTGGCACATCTGTTCTCTCGGATAAAAATGAAAACACTGATTTTACTATACAATCTTATTTACTTATTGTTAATATACAATATTATATGATATAGTGTACTACTTACAGCTTTGATCTCACGTTCCTGTAATGTAGCACAACACATATAGTCCGCATCAACAAATGGACATTTTAATTCTGGTTCCTCATTATACAGTATTGCATCCTTCAGACAGTCCCTATTAACAGATGCAAACTTAATGTCATGCATAATACTTAAATTCATCACAATGGACCTTTTTTATGGCATTTTTTCTACGTTTTCAATGTTAAAACATCTTTTAATTGTTAAATAAGAGCTTCAATGTCATGGGTTGAGCATAACACTCCGGAACAAAAATAATCTTTAAAGGCACTACGATCAGTTATTTGCATTGGACTCTACATATTTAGTAATTTATAAAAACTCAAGCTGCTCTTAATAAAAACAACATACAGTGTATAAATGGAAAATATTTTTTCTCCTTCACAGAAATAACATTCATTTCAGATTGAAAACCTGGAGTTGATGTTTTTGAATTTAGAAATACTCATCTCTTCATCTCATCTGATTTTATTCAGTATTCAGATATAGATGTCTAATATTTTGTATAGTGTAATGTTATGGAGCTGATTTTGACCAGAATTGTCTATATCTTATATTGACTTAGATAGGTATACTTTGTTAATTTTATTTACATTATAATACAAAATAAAATCCAAGATACCTTTGCATAATTCAAGGAGTAAAACTTATCTCTGTATATTCTACTTCAAATATATAATTAATGAGCTTTAAAACATTTGCATGTATTCCTGGAATAAACCACATATCCAGGAGATACCCCTAAATATCTTACTTGCAGAATGAATGTAAACATTCCCTCAGGACCACACCCTCTCCTGCATCATAATCATCAAAGCAGATAGAGCAGGTAAATGCCTCTCTATTTGGGATAAGATCTTGCTCATCCACTTCCCGGAGGTACGCAAAATTTTTCAACTGCTCACGTTCCCTTAATATTCTCTCCTTCTCTGCTGCCTGAATAAAAGGGAAATTAATTTTTGTATTGTCATCTTTCAAGTAAAATTTCATTTTATGCATAACTGGGTTAAAATCCTTTGCAAAACGGTTTTCACCTTGTGCAAAAAACGGTTAACTCCTTAGGGGAAAAATGGGTTTTCACCTTAGTGAAAAAAACGGTTCCCATTATGGTTTTAATCCATTTTTGTTTAAAAAGGACTAACCCCTTATTGCACGGGGGACGATACCTCTCAAATAAAAAAAATTTTATACCTTGAAAATGGAAGTGTCACTCATTGTTTTGTTCTGCATCAACTCTTTATACCCTGAGCAGTAATAATTGCTGACCGATACTACAACTCAAGAGCTAAGCCAGTCTTCCTGTCTGTGCAGGACAGATTAATTATGAAATACATTTACTAGTAATGCTTAAATATTACTATAACTCATATAGTATAGGTTACCATTTAATTTTGTTTCAACAAATTTCCTTTGCCATTGGCATCTTTGTAAAAAAACAAAAAACAGTTGTAATATAGCAAATTCAATCATACAATTAGAAAGCCACTGTGTGTTGTTTTTTTGTTGTTGTTTTTTTTGTCAGTATAAATCTGTAAAATAAACTTTGTTTGCCTTTAGTTATATGTATTGATGCCTTTATAGTAACTTGTAATGATGCAGTTAGTTTCAAGTACATGTACATGTGTAGATGCCTTTATATACATGTATAGATAGTCATTTGAAAAAAATGAACATTAAATATGTCTTCCAATTACACTTTTAACTTGTTAAGTTTGTAGTTAAAGCAGAGTTAATATTCGAAACAACTATCTGGCAACTCTGAAATTATTACGGTGCTGTATATCTTTAGTACACATGTGTACATCATCCAATTAGTTTCCCTACATAAAAGAATTCAATGTCAAAACCACCTGAATAAATTTTGATGGCTAAGCATCAATTAACAGATTGGGAGCATGTTACGTTTGTCCTGTCTGACTGCAATGGCCTTATCATGTTACAAGCTAGAATGTTCACATTTTGACAAGAGTTTCATTTTGACATACTGAATAACAATTTAAACTTGGCCCCATAATAACTTTGACATTAAAGATTAATTTTTTTAAATGCAGGTAAATTCAACATACTTTTGTAGATTTTGGAATAGGCTTTAACATGTTTTGAACACATAATGGTCACCTTTTAGTCATTTCATCTTTTACTCAAACATACATGTATAACAACAGTGTTTAGTTCATATGGAACTTTGTCTTTCCTTAATACCTCAAAAGGAAAACCTTATTTGCAGCATCATTCACTATTTTCAGACAGAAGAATGAATTTCAGATGATCCCCAAACTTTCCTTATCGTAACTAGATAACTTCATCACATGAAAGAATGTGAATATTTCTAGCAGGATTTGATCCCAACATGATGAGGGAGAAATAATTTGAAATTAGGGACATTCACTACTTGAGCCAAAGAAATCTTCCAAGCTACACAGACTTCTGTCAATACCTAATATAACTGCTCTGTATCAAACTGCCCTTTGAGTGCTCAGGCAAATTGACATCTGCTAAAAATGTCATTCTGTTAAAATTTAGAATTTTATCTGAATTTTCTTGAAATAAAGTAAAGGGTGACTATCAAAATGATTGGTTCTTGACAAGATGCTGAGGTATATTTTGTGTGGTCTAATATCAAGCTGTTTGCAATAGCCAATGTGACCACTCTCAGAATAAGTAAGGGTTATAATGTTAAACTTCATTTTTGTATTTCTAACTTAAAGGAGGATAGTGCTAAAACAATAACTCACTTGACTGCATTTATTACATAAAAGCATTGTACATCACTTTTATTAAATCATTTATTTCATATGCACAAATCATTACAAATATGGCTGTATAACTCGCTCCAATAAACAAATAAACAAGAGCTGTCAGTAGGACAGAATGCTCAACTATTCTCAGTGCCTGATAGTAACCCAGAGTCTTGATAATATAGAAAGTTGTCCAAGTTCAAAAAGAGCTATAATTCTGTCAAAATCCATGTTACAGGTATAACCCTAAAAAGTGACCTCTTATTTTGCTCTCAAATAAGCATGTGAAATTTCAATCCATTCACTTTATTATTTGAAGATACCAAATTTCACACAAAAATTTAAACCAAAGTGTGACGCCAACACCTGGGTGGGTACAAAAGCTTTACCTAATTCTTCGAAAAGTCAAGCTAAAAAATCAAACATACTTGAAAAGGGCACATATATACATGTATATATATCATGTGAAGATAATACTGTTCATTTGCAACATCTTATTATAATATTCCTGTTGATTTTTATGACCTTACATCAAAGATGGTCCAATAAAAAACCTTATAATAGATTGTCTTGTATAATAAAACTGTTTTGTTTAGAAAAAATACACACATTAATGAGATTCTCTTATCTTACCTCACAGCAGAACAGAAAAAAAGCATATTTTATGAATATACAAAAGTATTCAAGCCTTTAAACATAAATAAGTCACACTCAATGCAACAACATGTACTTTTTAAAATTAACAATGGTAAAATGTTCCATTTACTTTTCTCAGCAATAATAAGCAGTACATCTACTTTCAAAACATTTATACATTGTACAAATATATTTGCTGTAATAAAAAGGAGTGATACATCAATCACAAAGTAAAAATAATCCTTGCTGCCCTATATAAGAAACATTAAGTGTAAACAGATTATGAGAGATACATCAATTGCACATCTTTTTACAAGAGGGCCATGATGGCCCTGAGGTCGCTCACCTGTATATAGCCCCCCCCCCCCCCCCCCCTGGGCCAATTTTTACCCAAGGGCTTTTATTTGTTTATTTGAACAGACTTGGTAGACACCCATAAGAAGATGTTTCATGCTAAACATCTAAGTTCTAGCTCATTGGGTTTTTTTAAAAGAAGATTTTTAAGTTTTTACTATACACATATAGTTAAAAACAACGACACCCTGGCGGCAGGGCCAGTTTTGACCCCCGAGATTTTATTTGAACAAACTTTGTAGATATTTACTTAAAGATGTTTCATGCTTAATATCTAAACTCTAGCTATTTGGGTTTTTTCAAAGAAGATTTTTAAGTTTTTGCTATACACATATAAGGAAAATCAATGACACCCGGGGCGAGGCCAGTTTTGACCCCAGGGCTTTTATTTGAACATACTTGGTAGACACCCATTAGAACATGTTTCATACAAAATATCTTAGCTCTAGCTCTTTGGGTTCTTTAAAAGAAGATTTTTTAAGTTTTAACTATATGCATATAGGGAAAATCAATGACGCCCTGGGGCGGGGCCAATTTTGACCCCAGGGCTTTTATTTGAACAAACTTGGTAGACATTCACTAGAAGATAATTCATGCCAAATATCTAAGCTCTAGCTCTTATGGTTCTTTAAAAGAAGATTTTTTAAGTTTTCACTATATGCATATAGGGAAAATCAATGACCCCCCGGGGCGGGCCAATTTTGACCCCAGGGCTTTTATTTGAACAAACTTGGTAGACACTCACTAGAAGATGTTTCATGCTAAATATCTTAGCTCCAGCTCTTTGGGTTCTTTAAAAGAAGATTTTTAAAGTTTTTACTACATGCATATAGGGAAAATCTATGACCCCCCTGGGGCAGGGCCAATTTTGACCTCAGGGCTTTTATTTGAACAAACTTGGTAGACACTCACTAGAAGATGTTTCATGCTAAATATCATAGCTCCAGCTCTTTGGGTTCTTTAAAAGAAGATTTTTAAAGTTTTTACTACATGCATATAGGGAAAATCTATGACCCCCCTGGGGCAGGGCCAATTTTGACCCCAGGGCTTTTATTTGAACAAACTTGGTAGACATTCATTAGAAGATGTTTCATGCAAAATATCTTAGCTCTAGCTCTTTGGGTTCTTTAAAAGAAGATTTTTTAAGTTTTTACTATATGCATATAGGGAAAATCAATGACGCCCTGGGGCGGGGCCAATTTCGACCCCGGAGCTTTTATTTGAACAAACTTGGTAGACACTCACTATGTTTCATGCCAAATATCTTAGCTCTAGCTCTTTGGGTTCTTTAAAAGAAGATTTTTTAAGTTTTTACTATATGCATATAGGGAAAATCAATGACCCCCCTGGGGCGGGGCCAATTTTGACCCCAGGGCTTTTATTTGAACAAACTTGGTAGACTTTCACTAGAAGATGTTTCATGCCAAATATCTAAGCTCTAGCTCTTTGGGTTCTTTAAAAGAAGATTTTTTAAGTTTTTACTATATGCATATAGGGAAAATCAATAACCCCCCGGGGCAGGGCCAATTTTGACCCCAGGGCTTTAATTTGAACAAACTTGGTAGACACTCATTAGAAGATGTTTCATGCCAAATATCTAAGCTCTAGCTCTTAGGGTTGTTTAATAGATGATATTTAAAGATTTTTCTTCCGGTTGCCATGGCAACCAGAGTTCTGCATGGAATTAAATTCTTTGAACAATTTTTAAAGGTGACCACCAAAGGAACATTCCTGTGAAGTTTGGATGAAATTGGCTCAGTGGTTTATGAGGAGATGTCATTTAAAGCAAAAGTTTACGGACGGACGGACGACGGACGGACGATGGACGGACGGACGGACGCCGGACGAAAAGTGATCACAAAAGCTCACCCTGTCACTTTGTGACAGGTGAGCTAAAAATGGACAAGCACATTAAGTGTCGTATTGACTGTTTCTTCTAATCAAGAATAAATATGTTCACTATCCGAGTCTATTTCCCCTGCCGAACCACGCCTGAAATTAGTCGCTTCAACAGATCTTGGAGAATTGTGCTGTGGCGACCTACTAGATGGCATTCTTTGAAGCGTGTCTTGCAATGCATCATGGAATTGTAATAAATTGTCAAGGTCACGTTCAGAGTCGCTGTCGTATTTTCTGTCCTGGCTGCCCGGTGGTACCTGCAACACAGGAGAGATAATCTGACAACAACCCGTTGCTATAGCAACCATGACAATTTACAACACTTCCTTGCATAATAATTTGAATGTTTTGATTGTGTAACTATCTTGTCCAACTGAATATTACTATAAAATGTTGCAAATTTCTTTATGTTAACACGAGTTTCCGAAGACGTTCTATAAAATCTATAAATGGAAGATGAAAAGAACAATTATTTAATTCCCATTTTATCTGTAACTAACATTTTATAAACTGAATTTTTAACTTTACCTCTCTTGTTTTTCTTTCAATGAGTGCATCTAGCTCCATACGATTTCTTTCTTCCTCAGTTAATTGGTAATCTGATGGTATTTCATAATCAGCAGGTCTGTCACTGGCACAAACCTCGCATCCAGGACGTGTTGGTTGGTTGATGTATGTACATGCTGGACACGCCCATCCTTGCTGAAGAACACAAACCAAAAAACAGTGTTCAGACTGAATGTTTAGTACTAATAATCATTATCTAAATTACTGAAATTTTGCCTGTTTTGCCAGAACAAAATACAATCCAGAGTATAAAACAGGTATTTTTTATAAAATATCTTTGATACAAAGTAACTGCGAGGGTGGGTACATTTTCCCCCCGGGTACCTGAATCATAAAAGTTTTGATGAGGTCTTCTTGGCAAGGATACATGCCAAATATCTTAGCTCTGGACATTGTACTTTTCCACTATGTTTTCTTGTAATTATATTAATCTATATACATGTTAACTACAAGACCTTGGGCCAGGGTCAATTTTAAAGTTTACTTAAATACAGTAATAACAGAGCTTAAAAGACATTTCATGTTTCAGTCTGACGTTGGCCAGAGGAAGTCCAAACCTGTGTTCTGCACATAGTCTCATTATGAGTAACATTTCTGTCAAATATTTTTAATTGCCTTATATTGGTTAAAAAAAAAAAATTAACACAAAATTGTTTAATCTGATAAGGGAGTGCAACCTTACCCTTGAGCCAAAGCAGCCCCAGAATGTGCTTTGCACATTGTCTCATTATGTTAACATTATAAACATTTCTACTCTACAATTTTAATATCCTTCTTTTAGGGTAAGAGATACAAGGCAGACACAAAATATCATGACTAAGTGTGACCTTGACCTGACAAAGCCCCAAACTAATTCTGCAAATTGTCTTCTTATGTTAAGAGTAATGGATACTACCTAGTAGTTTCGATTTTCATCTACTTAAAAAATAAAGAGCGGACATAAAATTGCAGACACAGACATGCAAATGACCAGATGCATAATATTTAAGGAAGGTTAATTCCTTCGGGCTTCAGAAAAGGCTTTTTTAAATAAAATCTGGTTAACTTTTACAAATCATGAAACAAAATATCTTAGAAAATATAATTAAAAGTTTAAAATTTTCAAACCAGAAAAGGCTTAAACAATGTTTTGTTGTGCAGTGATGTTACAGTTTGGCATATCTGATCAGGCAATTTAAACAGGCAAATTCACTTGCCCTTGAATAAATATCAAATATGAAGAATATATATTGATGCATTACGGAACAGAAATAACAGATATTTTATACCTGAGGCTCCTCATTTTCTTCAGGATGCATGACAGGTACCCGTTGTCTTGACTCCCCATATGGCGTATCATTTATATGCTCCATGTAGGCTCCTAACTGAGGTTCGATCGCAGCAAGACCGTGTACAATTTCCTCGGCACTCTGCTGAACGGCGTTATGTTCGTACTTCACTCTCGATCCCTGCGCTACAGGAAGTTTCTCTGGAGTACGCTTTTCATTTCTCCCTGATATATTTATATTAGGATCTAAAGTTTGTGGCTCCTACAAATAGGGGGGAAAAACAGTATTAAGTACTTGTGTTAGGGAAAAGTGTAATTTAAAGATATTTTACTATTAAAATTTCCCGTTATGAATCTTTATAAAATTTATATGATGCTATTTAAATCACATGACCAAGACATTACCCAGCAAACACCTTATGTTAGATCAATGTTGGATCACAATTGACTATATGTCACAACGTAAAAACCTGAATATGATGTTGAAAAACATTGTATGTGTTTGATTTACATGTAAGTCATTAATGACATCTGATTGATGTTGGATTTCAACATTTTAAAAAAAAACTTTCCTATTCAACTACATTCAAGTGTCTATCCAGCGTTAGGCTCCAATGTCCAACCAATGTTGATAAAAAGTCACGAGTTTGATGGGTAAAAACTAAATGTTATAGTCTTTTTAAAAGTATCATATTTCTTACAACCATAATAAAAGGAGTGAAAAAATGTAAATGTCCGACTTTAAGAAATGAATGTAGAGTGAATGTTTATAATAATATAATATTGTTTGTGGTTACATGAAATGTTATCTAACAGTAAGTATATCACAAATGTTTGGCTCTTTACTCTGTTACTTGCACCTTCACATAAAAGTGTCAAAGTTTGAGCACAAATGGTTTCGAAAATATCTATAAGCTTACCATTCTTGGTTTACCAGTAGATGCTGAACTGGTAGCACCGGACTGTGGTGTCGCTGATGATCCTAATCTGCCATGTGTTGGAATCATTTCAGGATTTGGCGCCGGTGTTTTCGGTGTATGCGACATAGCTAAATCTTAATAACAAATAATTAAATGACAATATATAATATTTATTCAGAATTTCTTATAGTAAGTTATCTCATGGGGCAGAAAATTACTTAAACATCATGGAATGAATTATACTCTTGTTATACATATGTGTATTCAATTATCAACACTTATCTTTAACAGCTTAATCTTATTACATTTTTATATATCTAATCATTTCAAATTGTTCTTAAGTAAGCTATAAAATAAACTATTAACCAGACACAACTTATACAAACAATACATTAATACTAGTATTACATACTTGCTTTTTAGCAAACAATATGATATTAATGCATCACATTAAATGCCCTGTACTGCGAAACTAAACATTACATCTTACATTATAAAATATGAACACTTGATGCCCTGTACTGCGAAACTAAACATTACGTCTAACATTATAAAATATGAACACTTGATGCCCTGTATTGCGAAACTAAACATTACGTCTAACATTATAAAATATGAACACTTGATGCCCTGTACTGCGAAACTAAACATTACGTCTTACATTATAAAATATGAACACTTGATGCCCTGTTCTGCGAAACTAAACATTACATCTTACATTATAAAATATGAACACTTGATGCCCTGTACTGCGAAACTAAACATTACGTCTAACATTATAAAATATGAACACTTGATGCCCTGTACTGCGAAACTAAACATTACGTCTAACATTATAAAATATGAACACTTGATGCCCTGTACTGCGAAACTAAACATTACCTCTTACATTATAAAATATGAACACTTGATGCCCTGTACTGCAAAACTTAACATTACATCTTACATTATAAAATATGAACACTTGATGCCCTGTACTGCAAAACTAAACATTACATCTTACATTATAAAATATGAACACTTGATGCCCTGTACTGCAAAACTAAACATTACATCTTACATTATAAAATATGAACACTTGCCCTAAACACCACATATGAAGTCTGAAGACTTACCTTGGCAAGTGACACTGAACTGTACAACTTACATTTATAATATTCACATTTGTCCTGCCATGTGACACTAAACACTTCACATAAAATCTCGACACTAAACACTACTGCTAAAATTTACATTCTAAACTCTTAACATAGCATGTTCCATTTCATACTACACCTTAAAATTAAAAATAAGTTCTTAAACACTAGGCTTAGCATGACAATCATAAAATCTGAACACTTGCCCTGGCATGTGGCGATACATGTCTACTACACCTTAACTACAAGATCTCATACCTGCTTTGTGAGGCACATTTTGTCTCATAAAGTCCTCCTTGTTGATCCCAGCAGCCTTGGCTGAGATAAGATAAAGAAATGCCGTAAAACCGTGAGTCTTTATCTTACACTTATCCAGTGTCTCGTTATCCTGTGGTATTCGTTTACCAATGATCCAGTACTGAACCTCCAGTGGAAACATGTGTTTTCGTAACATCTAGGAAATTAAAGGAAAAAAATAAGTTTAAATCTTTATCATTTTGATTAATAAACATCTTTAAACAATTTTTTATTGTTTGTTTTTTGTGTGTGTTATTTTTAGGGCCGGGAATTATATTTGAATATTCGAAACACTACCGAATATTCGAACATTGAAAAACAAATACAAATATATTGTATTCGAAAAAACCCGAAATGTTTTGATTTTTTAAAATAAAAACCTGTTATCACAATATGAATCTCCAGAAAAAAGTAACCAATGAACGAGCATCTGAATATGATATTTCTATTGCTATCCCTTTCTCTGCCGTGAAAATAAGTAAACTCCAAGAAAAATGAGCCAATCAATGGGAATGCTCTGGAGTGCAGGTAACTAATACCTGCACTCCAGTTATTACACTGTACATGCATATGTATCGATTTAACACTGACACATTTTCTACAGAAAGGTCCCCAATATAATATACAAACAATAATACAAGGAAGACAGACAAAACCCCACACGTCAAAACCCCACACCTAAATTTTATAGAGTGGACATAACCCCACACTTTTTATAACTAATATGTATAGACCTTTGACTGACAATAAGATAATACAAATGTATATAAACCACAATAATTATACAAACTGACAGGACATAAATGTATATAAACTGTCTGGTGGTAACATTTATCTAGATTTTAACAAATGTATTTTGAAATCTAATATTATCATAATTAAATCTTTTCTGAATGTTGTTACCATATTTTTGAGATCTCTTATTGTATCAGAAGCTTTAACTTTTAGCGTAATAGTGCCTCCAGATGATTCCTTGTCCTCAATGTTCACCTTTAAACTGAAATAAAGACAAAACACATGACTGTAAAACAATTATTCCCCTATAAAGTAAACACATACTGTATTTCAGAGGTCAGAATGTAAGATTGGAGATGTGCATCAGTAATTTATTTTTTTGTTATTTGTTTATGCTGCACCAACACTGTAAAGGTGATATGGTGACTTTCTGTTTTACTGGTGGAGGAAGACCTCAGATACCCCTCTGTACCCAAGTAGAGCCACTGACGTACCGTAAGATAGCTGGACAGCTTCCTCACATAAAAGAATCCAAAGGCGGGATTCAAACCCTCAGCAGTGACGCGCAAGTGGCTTGAAGTCAACAACCTTAATCACTAGGCTAAGGACACCCCACACCAGTAAGTGAAATGTTAAACTGTCCAATTTCTTAATTTAACCCTTAACCTGCTGATTTTGTATAAGGCATTTTTAACAATAATGCCTAAAAATACAGATGCTATATAACGCAAATACAATTCATGCTATGTTACTTAAATAAGTAAACTTACTCAAATTCCTTATCTCCCTTGACAAGTATGTCCTTTTTGTTTGGAGATAAATACATATGAACAACAACAATCTAGTTATAAAACATACCCTTATTATCAATTAAGATAGGATATGTAAGCAAAATTTTGCCAAATACAAAATGTATATATATAACCCCCTTGTAGCTGAAAGGTTTCCTTTAACGGTTGAGGCATCAGAATTGCAGCCACCATTTATACCTGTGTGAGCGTAAGAGCCTTAGAGGCAACTAAATGGGTTTGAATTACTTAAGTCTGTGTATCTCTTACCTTGAGCAGGTGATGTAGTTTTAACCCCTGGTGCTTTTTTAAGTTTGTAACACCCGGGGTTAGCCAAAATCATCTTTCCTGTTTATGGCACAATATGACCTAACATGTGTTGGTGCACCGTTAAGCAAAGCAAAAGTTTATATTTTATATTATTATAAATGTAAATGTATAAACTCACTCAAAATCTTTATCTCTCTCATTTGGAATATGTGTCCTCAGTTTAACATCAATTGTTACAGTCACATTCTCATCACCTGCAAGCTGTCTCGCATAATCCTCGGCACGAGCCAGATCCGTATTATTAATAGCAGTCTGCAATAACTGAGCAACTTCCTGCGCTCTGTGTAATCTAGGATTGGCTTGACCATGTTGCGCCATACCTGTCCTATTCTCCTCTTCTTTCTGATATGCTTTCTTATTATCTCCAGCTACAAATCCCATTGGAATATATAATTCTTCTGTTTGTAAGAATTCTGAGGCAAGTCTTTCAGCAGATTCATTCTTTTGAAACGTATTTATTACTAATTTCCCATCAGGTATATTGTCTCCACGTACAAACGGACTATTTTTATTATCTTCTGAAATACAACAATCAGTTATAATGTCCGAGTGCCTCGATTGCTTTCTCTTTTTCTCTTCTGAATTAACCTGAGCAGATCTCAGAATAGATTCTAACCTTTGTGGTAGTTCGTTTGGATGAATGTGCAGACTGTCACACAAATAATTTATACTTTTTGAAACTGCTGAGTCATGTATTGAATCATTCACAGACTTGTTCTCTTTATTTTCTTCTTTTTCATGACCATGTGGTGACCAGTCAGCAAGGTCAAATGGATCTGTTAATGAAAAGTGTTCTGGACTTTTTCTGTCCTCCTTTACTGGAGAGTTTTCATCACTACTTAATGACTGTTCAGAGTGTGTAGGTGTGATTGTACCCTCTCCAATTAAATTGAGGTTATACAAGGACAATCTGCTGTTTCTGTTATGACTTAATGTACTTTTTCTCTTCTCTAAATTGGTCTGTACAGCAAGGAGAATGTAGGCTATATAATCAAATAGACAAAAGATAAGTTAAACTGATAATAAAGAAAACAAATAATTATCGGTAAGAATAAAATAATTAATTACTGTAAAATCTGGTAAATAAACATACAATACTTAAATTTTAAAATGATTGTCATTGCAGTGGTATTTTTATGTGCCTATTTTTTAATGAAGTTAAGCTTAAGCAAAACAAATTCTGTTAAAAAGAACTAGTATTTATTGTATAGACAATACCTTTATAGCTAATGCAAACCTTATGGACATATATTTACTTATCTATTTCTAAATTTTACAAGAAATAATGTGATATTTATGTATTTTGGCGATTTATATCCTCCCTATTGTTTAAAATGTACATGCATATCATTTTGTGAATTAACTACTGTTTAAACTAAACTCAAACTGATATACACCATTGTTTGGTACAAACTTTCATCTTACTTTTCTTTATCTTAGAGCCTTCAACACTATTCACAAGCAGAAGGATGTTTTTTATTTTATCCTCCAACTCCCAGTACTTCTCCTCCTCCTCCTCGTCAAACTTGAAGAAAAAATGTCGCCAGATATCACCACTTTTGTGACTGAATTCGTGCCAAAATTTATCACGGATTTGGTAACTAAAGTCGCCTTTCTTTGGGCTCAAAACTGCACTAAGACATATCTGAAAATATATCATTTTCCATAGATTTTTACTTTATAAATTATATCAAACAGGACAATTTGCAAATAAATCACTTAAGTAGCATTTAAACATCAAATCCATAGCATCATTATCTGGAGTATGGAGAAAATATTGGAGACAACTATTCTATTAAGCAGCTCAAGTTTAGCATTTTAAAATAAACATTTACTACCAGTGGTTCAGTTTCGGCAACAGACCTGTTCCAACTCATTCAATGTCGTTTTTCTAGATAAACGGCAATTCATAAGAAAATGACCTGCCAATAGATGGTTAGACACACATTGCATTATATTATCAACAAAAATTTCAAAAGTCAGTAATATTTCAATGAAAACGGCATTAAAGAAACTGGCACTGGCCCTGTACCGGAACTGGTTACTTGACTGTACTATAAAGGCTATATTGATTTTTTATCCTTACCTGAGGCTAAATATCTTAAATGGACTTTTTCTTCCCTAATTGTGGGCAGAATTTACAATCATCACTTTTAGTGTAAAATTTCAAAATATGTACTGAATGAATAGTAAACTGAGTGCAGACGGCATAGCTGTGCTCCATGATCTTGGTCTGCACTGGTTGCATTGTTAGAACAGTTGTCACCAGCAGGCAAAAAGATAAGATGATAAAAAATCAAAGCAATACAAGTCTGTTATGTTAGTAAAGTTGAGTAAAAAGAGATAAGCAGTTTTCCTATCAAAATCTGACAATAATTTGCTACAATGTATATTACATCCTGGTCTAAAAATAGATTAAGTGAGTCAACACAGTTGATATTTATAACTACAACTCAATCTCATATTTAAGGTGTTCAACTACCTTTCATTTAGCAAGTTTCAAGCATAAAGTAAAGCAATGTAAATGATGAGATTAAAATATCACAGTGAAACCTATTCTAGTTTGTTTTACTTTATATATACATTGTACGTGTACAAGATTATCAATTCTGCATAGTTTGTTTGGTTGTTTTAAGTCACACCGACACAGTATAGGTCATATGGTGACTTTCCAGCTTTACTGGTGGAGGTGCACTTCTATGCCATAACTTGATTTCCGTATGGTAAAGTTTGTTTAAATTTTGCATACAGGTGTACTTTAAGGTATATATCTGACCTATGATATAATTTTTTCAGTTCCTTATAGTGCCCGTTAGGGTGATAATACCTTAAATGATTTATAAACCTGACCATATTTGAGGATACAAACAGAGGAAATTAAATCTTAAAACCATAACAAGTACTTTTGTCATGAAAAATTGACATTAAAACTTCCTGTTGTCTCAAATTCCAAAATTTAAGTTTCAAATAGTTAAACCTTAGATAAAATGTAAAAATTAGACAAGTCCTGTTTCTTGCTTGTAATCTTACTATGTATACCCACAACTTATTCGCATTATCATTGAAGTTTTTGCGGGTTTTTTTTGTACTGATATTAGACCAAAGATATCAAATGATGATATCAACTATATCATCTTGTAAGAATAACAAACAGGTTTTTAAAGTGTACAGAGAAAATAAAATACAATGATTAAATACAAATGCAAATATAAAACAAAGTTTTCGAAACTTTTTTTATTGAAATTTGCTCCTTACCTTAGATAAAAAGAAGATCTGGACTTTGCTCCTCGTATTTTTTACTGCTGAATCTTTTATCATTCTTCACAGGTTATAATAAATCATTATGTAAATCACATAAAATCTTTAAAGCATTAAACCCTTGAATTCAAGAGCAGATATTCTCTTATCTTAAAATCAATTTAATACCTGAATTTCTTTTGCATTTAAGAAAAAATGCAGTTTGTACGTAATATATTCATGTGAGGAAGCTATCCAGCTAGCTTACGGAAGGTCGGTGGTTCTACTCAGGTGCCCGTTCGTGCCTGAAATAATGCACGGACTGGGGCACCTGAGGTCTTCCTCCACCAGTAAAGCTGGAATGTCGCGATATGACCTATACTGTGTCGACGTGACGTAAAACCCAAAAACAAACAAAAAACAAACAAACGTAATATATATTACGATATCTATCTACAAAGGAGCCAAGAATGTAAAAAAAAAAGATGATTAAAAAACTATATGAACATTAAAAACATTCAATATTATCTGAACATTATTATAATGTCATTTATAATACAGCATGTTTGAATTGTTGCTTTTCATTGGATAATCATATGTTTATTTAAATATATACATGGCTACATGTATGAAGAAACTTATTTTTATTTTTCTCTACTTAAGGAAAATTGCACTGTATGAGTAATTTGTTTGAAAGATTCTTGACAGGTTATATGGCTGTAAATAAATGGTTGTTAAAATGCAATATAAACTAGCACTTCTGAATATATATGAAAACAACTTTTTATATTAGGGCCATGTGTGACCTGTTAAAAAAATCCTTATAACAAATATAAGAATAGGTAAGAAAACAATTAACATTATTAAAGGGACTCCACTGAGGTTTAAAGGTCTAAAAACATAACATTTGAATTTCTTACATAAATGAGCTGGGGCACTTTAAACAGAAATATATGCAAAGACAGTGAAGAAATATACTTTGAAATAAATTGGAAATCGTATTTTTTATTCAAGAAACATAATTGTAGTAACCACCTTGTCCTTTTGTCATTTCTTAATATATTTCTGAAAGTATCCAATATATACCGGTAATATGATACAATACTATAATACAATACAATATGATATGATAAGATACAATATGATACAATAAGATACGATAAGAAACAATATGATTTAATATGAAAGGATAAGATACAATATGATACAATACAATATGATACGATAAGATACAATACAATACAATATGTTATGATAAGATACAATATGATACAATAAGATACGATAAGAAACAATATGATTTAATATGAAAGGATAAGATACAATATGATACAATACAATAAGATACAATAAGATACAATACAATACAATATGTTATGATAAGATACAACATGATAAGATACAATACAATACTACACCTCACAATCCTGGCCTGTATCATCGAACATGAACTGAGAGCTGGGAGACAGTCCCGTCACCTCACATATGTGTAAAATACAATGTTTACTCCATTGAAGTGTCTCCCCGGACACACACACCTCCTTTATTGCCCCGAACTCATCAAGTTTCACCGATGGCTCGGGACAATACAAATCGCAAGGACAATGTGTTATAGAATGATCTTTAATTAAACGATCTGAGCAGAAAGACTGTCTCTTCTTCTTTTTACCTATTCTTAAAGGCATGTCTGTTAATTGTAACTGTTTTGTATATACAGTCAAAGTCTTTAAACACCACTGATATAATATTCAAATAAAACAAAGGAGTTATTTTAAGAGTATTATCACTGTTTTTTGTTTAATGTCACCGTAATCTAGGATTGCCGGTACATTTAAATACATCTTATTTCTATGTCACTATTTAATATAATTTAGCTGTCAATATTCAAAATTTAATTGTTTTCTATATCTCAGCTAATTAGTGTCAGTCTCATTTTGCAATTCTTAAAAGGAAAAAATATCCAATTTTAAATCCAGTTCCATTATATCTAATTCAACCAAATAATCATACACACAACGCAACTATCCTATTAAAAAGCTGTTTGTAAATGCCAAATAAATAGCGATCAACCTCTAGATTGGCCTACACTTCCTTGTCAATTGTATTTTACTCAATTTAAAATACAAAATCTTTCATCTCTGACATTTAACTCTTAAATAAACATGAAGAAATCAAAAGACGAAAGCAATGGTAAATACCCACACTGAATTTATTCATTTCTAAAAATAGACCTTTACAAATCATTTGCTTAATCTCTGGAACAAAAATTTCTATTTTCTTTTTCTTCAATTTAAACAGGTTTAACTCCTTTTCTAACAATTATGTATAGGTTTAACTCCTTTTATAGGTTTAACTCCTTTTCCAACAATTATTATAGGTTTAACTCGTTTTCCAACAAATTTTATAGGTTTAACTCCTTTCTCAACATTTTGTTATAGGTTTAACTCCTTTTCAAACAAGTTTTGTTGGTTTAACTCCTTTTTAAAACAATTTTTACAGGTTTAACTCTTTTTCCAACAAATTTTACAGGTTTAACTCCTTTTCCCACAAGTTAAACAGGTTTAACTCCTTTTCCAACAGATTTTTTATAGGTTTAACTCCTTTTCCAACAATTTTTATAGGTTTAACTCATTTTCCAACAAGTATAATAGGTTCGACACATTTTCCAACAAATTTTACAGACTTAACTTGTTTTCCAACAAGTTTATTTTGTTTACCAATACATTTTACAGGTTAAACTCCTTTTCCAAAAGTTAATCCAACAATATTATTACAATTCAACATTATCTAGATGATTCATTTCATTACGGTGACGAAAATTACTAATCACAAAACAAATGAATGTTGTGTGAACTTTAATCTATATAATGACATAAAAGGTTTTTTTACTATTTGTAACCTATTATATATACTTGTATTGTAAATGTCAGCCATTTACATTCTTGATAGGTTTTTATTAACTTCCTTGTTTCTATAAATTAATGGCTTAGGTGATTACCCAAATGTCATAATAACAATAATACCTTTATTATATTAACTTTACATAGTGTTATGAATGAGTGGTCTACATGTATATGATTTATTTGATACTAATTTATAGTTTATATACACTCTCATGTACAAAAAGCTGTCAGGGCTTTCTGTGTCATCTATAGCTATGTCAGTGACTTGAAAAGTTTTTGAGTAAAAAAACAAGAGCGATCAGTGATCATGTGTCGTCTCATGATGGCCAATTTCAAGTCGGGACAAGTTTTGTGACAGACGGACAGACAGACAGACAGTGAAACAACTAGCCTTGGTACTGATCATTCCTGTAAAGTTTGGATAAAATTGCACCAGTAGTTTATGAGGAGTAGTCCGGACAAGCTTTTGTGTATCTGGCAACACACAGAAAAAACCACCTTTTTATCACAGGGCCGTAACTTGGCCAAAAATCATTCAACCGGAAAACCCGTGCAATATGCGCAAGGACTTGAGCTACAGATCAATCCTGTAAAGTTTCATTGAAATTGCATTAGTGGTATAAGAGAAGTAGTCCAGACAAACTTTAAAAATAAAAATTATTAAAGGGCCATAACTCTGACAAAAATCATTGAACCGGAAAATGCTGACAATATGCACAACTAGACTTGGTACTGATCATTCCGGTAAAGTTTGGATGAAATTGCACCAGTAGTTTATGAGGAGTAGTCCGGACAAGTTTTGTGACGGACGGACAGACAGAGAAGTGATCCCTATATGTTGCCACGACTCCGTAGAGGCGACACAAAAATGGCTATTATAGAAAATTTCATTTGATCATAGAAAATGATTTATTTACAGTGTACAAAAAATTTTTATATTAATTTAAAAACGTGTTAAGCAACAGCAACAGTCCTAAACTTATATAATTACCCTCAAGGTAAATTAATCTTCAGTACATTGTAATCTAATTAGAAACAAGTTCGGGTAAAACAAACAGTTGACATATATACATTGTACATTGTCTAGATGTTTTTCCCCTTTCATACCAAACTATGTATATTTTGTTGATCTGTTAAGAAGTTCCTAGACTAAAATTTTCCTTCCTGAAACTTATATAATTACCCTCAAACGTAAATTTATCTTTGGTACATTGTATCTAAGAAGGTCAAATATAACAAACAGCATATATACATTGTGTAGATGTTTTCCTCCCCCTTTCATAACAAAAAAAGTATTAGGTATATTGTAATTTATAAGGAAGTATGGGCTGTTGGAACTAGTTTTAATTCATAACCAATTACCATCAATATACAGTTTCAGGAAGGAAAATATTTCAGATATTATACAAGTCAAGAAACTCTTTAACAGACCAACAAAAAATCTTAACCCAATTCATAACAAACATTCAACACATAAATTACAGACAAGTGCTCAAGTATAGTTGAATTCTGACGGCAAACTTTCACAGCCATGCATAATGTTTGGAACAATTTGCCTTAAGGTAAGAAAACTTTTATTTCAAAATCATGCAAACTGTATAGATTCAAATCAGAGCATAGATGTAAAGGCATGCGTGACTCTATATATATTGCATATTAAACTAATAACATGCTGGGAACATTAAATGTTAATGAAGTAAATACAGCTTCGGGTTTTCTCAAATCTGACTAAAGTTCAGATCTGCTTATTTCTTACATGTAGGAGCGTTATTTAAAACTGATCTCAAACAGATTGAGTTTTTCTCCATCTAACTTTTATAGTATTTATAATAAGATGATGAATTTTTATGACAGTATTTAGAATATGATGATGGAAAATAGAATATGGTGATTAATTTTCTGTTACAATTTATGAATATATGTTTTTTAATGTAGCATGGGACACTGTATTATCAGCAAACTTAACTTTTCCTATATATTTGCATTGAATTTTGTTGATGAATTTAATAATCAATATTTTGTCTGAAGCAGTACAAATTCAACTAAAAATTACATTTATTGAATGAGGTCAAAGATTTTTAACTTTGATATAAGCCTGACCGCACATGATAAAATACTGAGAGTATGTTGGTTATATAGTTGCACTGATAATACAGAGTTTGAGTATAATGTTACAAATTGATTTAAAATACTCTGGTACATATTAATTTTCTTTATCTGTAATTATAATAATACTTTTCTTTATTCAAACAAACTTGAAAGTTATACTAATCTGTATACATATGCCCTTTTAAAATTTGTTAGAGAGTGAGAAGAAAATTCAATTTGTCACACTGGATTCTATGGTAGGTGCATTTAATACATTGGTAATCCTCATTTTTGGTGGGGTATTGCAATGTATCATAATTTTATTTTTTTTCTATAAAAGTTTGATGATATTAGAAAACATCATTCTAGTACTAGAAATATGTTAGCATAACAGAGGGGCAGACAAACAAAGGCAAATCTACATGCCCATGCACCACCCAACCCCAACCTCATCAACCATCCACCTAAGTGGAGGTATAAAACTCATATTTTCTGAAATGCTACTACATGTAATATGAATATACCTTTGTACTGTTCACAAAAACTTAGCTCCTTAAGGGAGTTCTTTTACATTTAACCTGTTATTATATTAAAACATGTAAAAGGATTGGCCTATAGTATAATGTTTCAAATTATTTGTTGATGATATTCTGGCACATTTAAACCTGTATATTTATACCTTTACAGAAAGATCACAAAGACTGTATTACAGCCTTGGTGTATACAAAGCGCAGTTCATTCATAGCCAGATTCAATGGAAAAATAGAAAACTGCAATAGTTTCATTTGTGATAGTTTAAATAAAATGTTAAAGATTTAGATTAAACTTTTAAAAAAGTTAATGAAATAAATTTTGGAATTTTTCCATAAATGATCATTCAAACCTGCTTTACAAAATTGGGGAGCTATTTTTTCCAAATATACATAATAGGAATAATAGGAAACTATTTTTTTTTAATAAACTTAAGAAGTACTGAATTGTTTCAAAACAAATATTAAATTGAAATATATATGAATTTGCTGGCAGATGTTTGATCAGATAATAAGATCAAGGAAATAGTTTGTTTGTTTGTTTGATTTGGGTTTTACGTCACACCGACACAGTATAGGTCATTTGGCGACGTTCCAGCTTTACTGGTGGAGGAAGACCTCAGGTGCCCCTCCGTGCATTTTTTCAGGCATGAACGGGCACCTGAGTAGAACCACCCACGTTCCGTAAGCTAGCTGGATAGCTTACTCACATGAAAGAATCCAAAGTCCCTGTTGGGATTCAAACCCACAGCAGTGAGGGGCAAGTGGTTTGAAGTCAACGACCTTAACAGACACGGACGCCCCAAGGAAATAGTTACCCCACTGGTAATACATGTATATTATGGTTCATATCTAAAAAGATAATGTGACAAAAAGCTTTAAACTTCATGGCATGTGATATTTTATTAAAGAAGAATGAGTATATTTTGAAAATTTAATACCAACTTAAGAAATGTTAGATCTAGATATAATACTGATTTACATGCTGAAAATCAATCTATTGCAGCAGGTATATCATTGTTAGTATGGTGGGTCACACTCACACAGTGAAGGCCATATTACAACTTTTCAAAGTTTACTTGTGGAGTAGACCTCCAAGACCTCTGTGCATTATTTCTGGCATGAGTTTGCACCTTTGGAGTAGAACCACTGAATGAAATAGGCTCTATAGGCTCTTAACGTTTTTCCAGCATTATCTTTTAAATTGTGCAAAATGACCAAAAAATGATTAGTGTTTAAACACTTTAAACTCAAATTGGGTTATGAATCACACAAGATAATAGTGTTCAATTTAACGCTAGCATGCCTCCAGATGAGCCAAAATATTTAAAAAAAAAAAAAAAAACTTGAGAAAAATGTATAAGATTTTAAGAACAGTAAAATGATTCAAGATTCAAAATTTTCAAATAATTAATCTACATAGTACATGTAGTATGTGTGATTAAAGACTGATATCTGCAGTATTTATCACTGTATTTTAACGCAGCTTTTTTGGCATATTTTTTATCTCTTTTTGGTAATTTACGCGGATTGTAAGTGCAATGTGTAAAGTACTTTCTTTGTTTACTTCTCAATATTTTACTTTTAAAAATACATTTGCAAAATTTTCATGAAATTACATATAGCATGAATCTAGAGACATGCTGCTTCAATTCCGAGTTCATATTTGATAATCTTTTGCATATGTTTACATTTTAAGTGCCTAAGTTGACTGATGAATTTTAAAGTCTATGTTTCAAGAATTAATTTGGCCCTCAGCGGAGCTCCTTTATTAAATTTAAAAGATATCTTGTCTGATTACTTTCAATACCAGAATATTACAAAAATTATTGAACCTATACAAAGAATACATTATTGTTTTTTAATTAATAGTTAACCGCTTTCTCTCTATTTCTGACATAAAAATTGATATTCTGCTCAATATATTTATAAATATCTCAGAAGCTGGCCTTAACATTGTTGAGTGTAAACTGTTAAAAGTGAAAGTAGGGCAATTTACAATTTGTAAAATCAATTGTCTTAAAAGATATTTTAAACAAAAATCAATTTTTATCTGGACATTTATGTTCTTTATATTATTCTATCCATAAGAACAGTTCCATTCTTTCATTCATCAAAGTATAGAAAAGATAAAACAAAAAAATGCAACTTGAATTTGTATGGGTTACACATCTGTTTGTATAAGACAAGAAATAACAATTTAATTCAGACTTTTTTTCTTTACATACCTTACATTTCTATTTTGCTAACTATTATAATCATTTTTAATGTGAGTGTACCTAAAATCGATTGTGCAAGCAATTGGTATATGCAAATGTACACATCCGAAATCTATTCCACTAAGGAATGACGTTTACTGACATTCTGTCTAAAAAAATTCAGATGCACTATAATTAGACACCTTTTATTCATGGTCTTTATTTAGATTTTTGTGCTAATATTTGTGTTACCTTTTATTTCAGTTTATGCGTGTTTTCTGGACAATGTTGTTTTGTGAGTCAGAGATTAGTTGTCATGAAACTGGATCGTACGGAATGGAACGGCAAGGTGAAACAAAACACGGAAGTTTCTGTTAGATCTCTCATTTTTTTTTCTTAAAAAAATGACTCAAATTGAATGGGCTATGTGGGCAAATGAACAGGCTCTCACCAGCTGTTCAGGTACTGTATAATAAGCTGAAAAAATCTTATTATTATGTCGGGCAATTAACATTTTTTTCTGAAGTTGTATTGTATTCGGATACTCACAATATGACCAAAAAACAATATGTCACTAGTAAAATGATTTACATGTATTTAAATATTTCTGGACTTGTTGCTTCACAATTATCAAATTTCTAAAATGTTATAGACCCATATGGTTACAATTGTTATTCAAATAAACTATTAATTAAGCATCAATAGTGAACATGTCATGAGTTCTATGTACCAGGTTACTAATTAACATAATTAAGCTGCATACATGCATTCAGTGTATGCATAATGATGGCTCATCTGCCTATTAAGGCACAAACAGTAGCTGTCGAGTACCGAAAACAAGGACATGTTACCAGTCATGCTGTTGAAGGGTGAATTTTGATAATATACCTCTGCCTAATTTCCACCAGACTTCTAATAATATTAGCTCTGTGTTTCCACAGTTTATAGGTGGCACGGCAGCTCAGTTGGTTAGACCACTGACTGTCACTCCTGAGGTCCCGGCTCGATACTGGGTAACACCCTTGAAATTTTTCAGAGACACTTGTAGTGTTTCCAACCTACCTATAGGTGTACTGGTAAGAAATCCAGGTAATCCTTACATGTATAATTGCTATACACTGGGCATGGAAAAGAACCAAAGGTTCTATTCAATAAGAGCTAGGGACTGGTTCCTGGATTCCCTTATATCTCCAAGCTGACTCTGAAGTCTAGAGTCATGTCTAATCCCCGCAAGGGGTTTGACATAAATGGAAGATAGATTGCTAGAGTATATTAGCCAAAGATGTGAATTTTGAGGCGAAAGTAGGTGACTGTACAGGGTCAATGAACACTAAAGATTCGGTGACCTGAGACAATATGAAAAGGTCAGATAGCCCAGATAAAGGTCCATTGTTGCTAGCAAAGGTTATTGCCATTCAAGTCGTTTCTCTGTACTAAGGGGATTTAAGTACCTTCTTCGTTGTCTCTACCTTCTTCCTATGACCATTCCCTTGGTTTCAGTCAGGACATTGACAGCTAAACCCCAGGTACAAGACTTAGTTTTTAGTCTTCAAGTAAAAAGTCTCATGTTGGTAGCAAATATCAAAGGGTGAGAAAAATGTGCAAAACGGAGGGGAGGGGGGGGAGTAAAAGTCTGGTTATCATGCACTATTGTAACCAGTTGATGAAAGAAGAGCTGTACAGGGGTATAGTATCATTATAGTATCGTATCATACATCTGTCCCTTACGCCATAGTTAGAATCACACCAGAGGAGAGAAAATCAGATATTTAGGGGAGACTGGGGTACTCTGGGACATGGGGCACTGCGGGACAATGGGATTTTTTGATAGCTTTTGTTCTTTGATTTAAACCTGATTTATGCAGATGATTGATCTTGTCAAGCCTTTTTCCCTTCAAAAGTTTCATAGCAGCAAATTGAGTAAAAACCAGTCTGGCGAGTACAATGCACTTTTTACCTTCCAAAGTGAAATTCTAGAAAATTCCTATATAGCTTTCAAATTCTTCTACATTGAATACTTATTTGTATCATATTAGTAAATGATAATGTGCTAAACATTGCCTTTATTTTCTGATTTGAAATAAATCTTGGTTTGGTTGTCTTTTTAAATTATTGTCACATAAAAATGGTGGGGGTGGTCGGGGTACTCTGGGACAACACTCTTTTGGGTTAGACTTTCATGTGTATCAAACTCAAATTGACCTTTGATCTTTTATGACCTTGACCGTTAGATTATTGCACTTTCACTGATTTTTGCCATAATTGATTGTAACTTGGTAATTAATAAATGAATTATCTTAATGTTTTGGCAAAACAAAATTTTGGACAAGAACTTCTGAAAGGATAAACTGACCTTGACCTTTGAATGACCTCGACCGTCATGGCCATATTATTGAATTTTGATTGTCGTATTTTGTCATTATGGAAGAATTTGATTCATATTTGGACAAAACAACACTTGTGATCAATGAAACATATGGAATAATTTAGATATGTTCTTGACCTTTAAATGACAATGAACGTCAAATGAATGAATTTAGATTATATTTTCCTAACTTTGTCATTCATTAAGATGGCAATGATTCATGCTTGGACAAAACAAGTGTGACTATACGCACCTATCAAAATTAAAATAAAAAAAGAGAAATTTCAATAGAATTCCTACAGAAAGCCCAAAACAGCAAAATTGAAAATGTTGCAGGCTCAGTTTGATTTCAAGCCTGTTCATAAACAGTAATGGAAAGTGCAATTAACCGCCCCCTCCCCCGCCCCCATCGGCTTAAGCAGAATTCCACATTAAACGTGCACTGGAACATCTAGATTTTTGAAACAACCGCAGATTTTCAATTCCAGTAATATTTTTGTTTCAATGAAATTATACATGTTGTCCTACGTACCCAAGCATGTCCCACTGTACCATATATGGTGTCCCAGAGTGCCCCTAGCTCGGGGTACTCTGGGACATTTTAATGACCGTATTCTAATGTATACCTCCAAGTCAACTTAATTATTTTAGGTTCAGTTAGTTATCTGCTACATCCAGTACATATTGTCCTTTTCATCCACAAAAGAAAGCATCAATCCGTAAGATATGTTAAGTTGGAGATTGAAAATTATGATTTTTGTCCCAGAGTGCCCCAGTCTCCCCTAACTTTCATTTCTTCATTCAACATTGGTGTGATTACTGGTTAAGCACCCAGGAATAAGTTATTTGGTATGACTTCAAAAGTGCTATGTCTATGTCCCTTTTGGAAAACAATATTTGGTGACATTCATGGATGTAAATCTTTAAATTTTTATTCATTTTTTTTTTCATGAATTTTAACAAGAGATGTTCATCTTGCTATAATTATATCCTGATTTGTACTGTTGTATCATCTACATAAGAGAAGCATACTAAAAATAGGATGTATCATAATTATCATTGAATGTCTATATTGTTTATCTGAATGAGCATTCTTGAGGTTTGAATGTAAAAAGTTCATGATATTAAAATATTTGACATCTATTTATTGACATCATATGTTGTCTCATATTATTTAATAGGAGATAACCTGTTTACTGCACTTAGATGATTATGTGCTATCCTCTTTGTATAAATTTAAAATACAATGTATGTTGTTTTATTTGTAATTGTATTTCAGTTTTGTTTGTTGGGAGTGTTGTGGGTATAGCTGGTATGTTTAACAGATGGCAGTTTGGGATATATGGACTGTATCCTTTATGAACATTAAAACAATTATATTTAAAGCAGCATGCCTCCAGATTCATGCTTATTTTTTATGAAAATTTTGAAAATGTATTAAAAAGTGAAATATTTTCAAGAGAACAAAGAAAGTACAACTTACTCATATTGCAAACAAACTTTCAATCTATGTAAATTACTAAATAAATGTCAAATTATACCTAGAAAAGCCCTTTCTGCTTAAGTGACTGACATCATAGAAATAAGGTGATAAATACTGCAAAGTCAGTCATTCATTGCATGTAAATTATTTTGACAAAATAAACATCCCACAAACCCACAAAAATGTTCTTTGTGACACAAACCACAAAATTTTATGGCCATGAAATAAGTGAATTCACAGTACATACTGACTGAATAGGGAACAGTGCAGACCATGATCAGACAGCACAGATTTACTGACTGATTTTAGTCTGCACTGCACATCAAACCAAGTCTGCAATTTTCATGTAATTTTGTTGTGATTAATGCTTCTGAGGGAGCAGTCTTTTTCCAAATTTTTATCTATCCTTTATTGGCTATTCATATAAATGGAATCCGGATTTTTCTCTACTTTTGTTGTCTCACTTGAACATTAGATACAGTAATACGATCCTTAATTTCATTTAGTATTGCCAGTCTGTTGATTGTAGTGTTGGAATGGCCAAGAGGCAGAAGGAGAAAAGGAAACACTATTCTACGTCGGTCAGTCAAATTTGACATCATTATTTTCATAATTTCATGTAGACATGAATGATAATATATTATTATTGAATAATAAAAGTCTACACATTGACAGTATACTGATAATACATGTACACTATATATAGTTTTATGTATGAAGAAAAGAGAAACAAATCTGCTTTACAATTTATTTACTTAGAAAACTTAATTAAGAAGTTTTAAATGTTAAAATTGTAGAACTATAGGTTTATATAGATTGTGTAGGTTTATATAGATTGTGGAGGTTTATATAGATTGTGTAGGTTTATATAGATTGTGTAGGTTTATACAGATTGTGTAGGTTTATACAGATTGTGTAGGTTTATATAGATTGTGTAGGTTTATACAGATTGTGTAGGTTTATATAGATTGTGTAGGTTTATACAGATTGTGTAGGTTTATATAGATTGTGTAGGTTTATATAGATTGTGTAGGTTTATATAGATTGTGGAGGTTTATATAGATTGTGGAGGTTTATATAGATTGTGTAGGTTTATATAGATTGTGTAGGTTTATACAGATTGTGTAGGTTTATATAGATTGTGTAGGTTTATATAGATTGTGTAGGTTTATACAGATTGTGTAGGTTTATATAGATTGTGTATGTTTATACAGATTGTGTAGGTTTATATAGATTGTGTAGGTTTATACAGATTGTGTATGTTTATAAAGATTGTATAGGTTTATATAGATTGTATATAACTTAATTAAGAAGTTTTAAATGTTAGAATTGTATAACTATAGGTTTATACAGATTGTGTAGGTTTATATAGATTGTGTAGGTTTAAATAGATTGTGTAGGTTTATATAGATTGTGTAGGTTTATATAGATTGTGTAGGTTTATATAGATTGTGTAGGTTTATATATAGATTGTGTAGGTTTATATAAATTGTGTAGGTTCATATAGATTGTGTAGGTTTATACAAGTTGTGTAGGTTTATATAGATTGTGTAGGTTTATATAGCTTGTATATGTTTATAAAGCTTGTATAGCTTTATATAGCTTGTATAGCTTTATATAGTTTGTATACAAGAAGATTCGTCTATTTATTGTCTTAGTTATAAATGAAAATTGGCTGGAGAGTTGTGTGCATCATGTTGCACTTTTTGTTTGAACAAACTCTATAATTATCGTGTCTGTGTTGTATTTCAGTTTCCAAAGACCTTTCACATTACTTGTTGATAAACTTGGTATAGCAGGAAGAAATTATTTCATCAGATTTATAGCTTACCTATTGTAAGTACATTGCATGTGTTTTATTGGCGGCTTTAAGTGGCTGCACTTGATGCCATTGCTAGTGAACACATTCTTCAATGGCTAGTAAAATAACTGATAAGTGGATTTTTTTTATTCCTATATAGCAAATAGGATGTATTAAATTGTTAAAAGAATGATAAAGAAAATAAAAAAATATGACTTACATGCATCAATTTTGTTAAGTTGTTTATCTGTAGAATTATTTATTTATTTATTTATTTTATTTTTTTTTTTGGGGGGGGGGGGGTATTTTGCATTTCATTGTCTTTTATTAAATTTATGATTCAATGTAAGATATGATTTAAAAAATCATAGAGGTATAAAGACAAGTGGGATTGAAATCCATAAGGCAGAAATTTTGGGGATTTTTTTTCAGTGTTAACCCATTCAAGTTAGGCTGTGTTCAACCAGTATGTTATGTCAAATACCTGTAATTTTTGAATTTGTTTTGTTTTGCAGAATGTGTATCCCATGTTGCTTCACACTAGCTACTCTTCTTGGAGGTATATGCTTATTGTGTACTGGGGCAATATATTTTTTGGTAAGTATTCAATCAATCAATCAATTTATGAATGAGTAAATTACTAATTAATTAAAGGCATAATTATGCCTCAGAAATAAATAAGGGCAAACATCGTTTAAATAATGATTTAAGAGCATGTTAGAATGCTTATTAGCAAAAGAATGTAATATTGAATGTGAAGTTATTTGTCTTAAAGGTAGTAAAATGTAAACAAAGTAATATTTGACTTCCATACTAAATCACTATAACTTAGAGCTGTCATCGATAGAGACAATATCGATGTATCGTTGATATTTTTTGCCGATCAATAATCGATACACATTTAAAAAAATCGATACTTTTGACTAATTAATTACATGTCTAGAAATTATAAAAAAATTCACCCAAAACATATACAGAACATTTACTTATGTCTAATGTTATGCTTTTGTTATATAGTGGAAATATTTCATAGCAATGGTGACAAAAAATATTGTCTGGAAAAAAATGCAGTGGACAATACACTGTACAGAACATGTTTTAACTGAAATAATTTAAACAGGTATGAAAGTGAATGACAGACAAGTGAGTATAGGATATTATCGATATATCGGTGTATCATTGATTTTAGTCATCTGATATCGATATATCGTTGATATGCTTTGCACTGAATCAATGACAGCTCTACTATAACTGTACTAATTTCCAAACAACAAAGAACCAAAAAATAGTTCAGGTTTACCATTAATGACCAATGAATATCTTTTTGGAAACTCATATAATAGGAAACAAAAAAAATAAAAAGAAAGCTTTTGTAAAATAAAAATTAAAGTATTTCTGGGGCATAATGTGTATTTAACCAACAAGTAAAGCAAATTTTAAATGGTTGTCTGATTGGATCAGTTCATTCTATGCTTTTGTTCAAATCCTGCCAGGAGCTTTGGATACTTTTATAGTGGTAAGTAATCCAGCAAACTAAAGCTGGGTATTTCATAAAATATTTGAAAGACCCTGACTTAAGGAAGGCCCATGATTTTATCGAAGTTTTGGTTTGTGCACTCAATTGCATGGAGGGGTCTTCCTCCACAGTATGTCTGAAAAGAATCCATATTACTTAAACAGTGACTTAGAAGGCAACTTCCCCAAAAGGATATAAAAAAATGTATTACATATTCATTTAAGAAAATATCCATTTTGAGAATGTAACAGTTTTTCGATTAGGTGAGTGATTAAAGTGCCATCATGGCCCTTTTGTCTATATTTATATCAGGATCAAAATTCCTTATAACTGCTTCCTTTTCAAAGTAACAGTTTCTTGATTTTAACTTTGATTGAAAAACTTTTCAAATTAAAATGAAAGGTTAATTTTTATCATCATGTAGGCTGCTATTAAAGGTGAAGAATGGGCACCGGCCGGCCTTGAAAAAAAGAGTGACATAAAGCAAGTCAACAGTCTTCATCCACCGAAGAAAGCCCCACCTCGACTTAACACTAGAGATACAGGCAGTGTTGATACTGAGAATATAGATATGGAGATAGTTGAGAATTCAAGGGGAGGAGCTTCTGAGCCCTCGAGACCACGACGACCTCCACCACGACCTACTGTTGTTTCTATGGAAGGTGTTCAAGATCCAAGAGGATAGTTATAATAATAATTATATACAGTATTGCATTATATTTTCTTCTCCACTAAGTTTACAGTGATACGACTAAGTTATTGACTCTGAAATAGTTTGCTAGTTTTCTTAACTTAAATAAGAGTTCAAATTTGTTTTTTTCCTGCTATTAGATAAAAGAGTGAAGATTTAAATAATGGAATGGTCATTCTTTTATGAATTAGTGTATGATTTTATCTAATTTCACAATATCAAAAGGATTTTTGTAGCTATTAATTAATGGTTAATATTGTTGAGAAGAATGTAGACAAAATTTAAAAATAAATATATTAGAACATTAAAGCAGCTTTCCTCCAGATTTGTGTAAATTTTGGGTTACAAGTTAAAACTGTTCTAATGGATAAAAAGGATGATAAGTGTACAAATTAAGTATTTAACCTAGCATATGGCACTTGTAATCCACAGAAATTGAAATAAGTTATAATTTTGTCAAAATTTGAAGAGATTTCTCTTACTTTGTCAGAAATAGAGTGGAATTTTGACAATAAAAATACATATAGTAAATTCTGTCAAATTTTCGCCTAGATTGGGAATAATTACACATTTTTTTAACTACAGATTATTTTTTTCTGCAAGTTTGATTTTTTTTCTGCAAGTTTGATTTTTGAAGATTTATTTTACTCATCAAAAGGCATGCTGTTTAAAATGATAAATTTCAAAATACTGAAAGTTTGTCGTTAAAAACTTGGAGCTGATTAATAATTTCCCCAAATACTTACAATATGTGCAAAATCAGGAATCTCATCTGTCCCATTTAGGATAGAATTATTGATATATTAATTTTTTATGCTCCTACATATAGTGATAAATAATGTAACAGATTTGTTCTTCTGTCCTTCCTCCCACCACACTTTCCATTTTTCATTGTGCCTTCATTTATTGACTGGTATGTTGGTATCCTTCCATTTGATAGTGTCAGGTTTTTGTTAATATGGTCAAGATCACTGAAACTAAAAATAGATTTTCCAACATTTTGTCATTGTAAATTAATTCTAAGCTTTGCCAAAGAAGCATAGGGATGCATCAATTAGACTTAGTGTCATTTGTATTTTTGATTTAGAAAATTGGAAATGTTGATAAAATTGCTTTGCTCTCTATATGTAGGCTTTGTTAATTATTTATTTGTTTGTGACTTGTTTAGGAACAATATTGTTTTTTCAACAAATGAAATAGACCTTTTTGATGATACCCTGCAATAGATCAAAAAGTTTTTACTGTGGTGACAGCTATTTCTTATGTACTAAACTGTGACAATCGTCATAAGTTTAAGTTGAAAACTGCTTAATTATGACTTTGTGTTTTTCACCATAGGTACATATTTTTGAAGATGTTGATCAATACTGTTTAATGAATATATATTTAATATCTACACTTTCAGGTAAAATAACTTAGCAAAACTTTGGAATTCAGTGTATTTGTGTACCATAGTTTAATAGAGGCATTTAACTTCAGTGGACATTTTTATTTGCGAGATCTAGATATAATTATATCTTTTGTAAAGTTGCTGGAAACATTTACATGTGTAGCATATACATGTATCCGTATAAGATTTGATACACATTATACGAGTACAATGTACTGGTATTAACTGTTTGGAAGGAAATATATGCGAGTGTGTACTGTAATTTATATGAAGTTTACGATTGCTGGCAGTCATAAACTTATTTGCATGTTCTTTGTATTGTATCTATAGTTACATATATATGTAGTAAAGAAATGTCTATGCCTGATAAATTCGATTTTTGTATTTTAGTGCCTTATTAATATGTTTGCAATATTTTGTATATGACATACTATTTACAACATTCCGAAATACTCAATAAAACATTCTTTTGTATCTACATGTATCTATGAATGTAATTATTCATGTGATGATTTATTTATTAGTAAAGTATTTATATTTATTGAATCTTTCTTTTAAATTGTACAGACTAGTCCTTTTACTTGCCTTAACTTACAGTTTGCCAAATCCAAAATGAATTTTATCTTTTAACCTGGAGGCATTTATTTACAGTGGCCATGCAATGAGTGAAGACCAAAGTCAGCCAGCATATCCATACAATTTGATTATGGTCTGCACTGTTCAATTACACAGTGATTTAGTACAAAATCTTAAAATTTTCCATAAAAATGACAAATGGATTTGTCCAGATTGAAATATAGACAAGTCAATTTAAGATATTTTTAGCATGGAAATGGTTAATATCTACCTAAGTTTCATGCTCTATGAAGTCTTG
This sequence comes from Ruditapes philippinarum, assembly GCF_026571515.1. Taxonomy (NCBI): domain Eukaryota; kingdom Metazoa; phylum Mollusca; class Bivalvia; order Venerida; family Veneridae; genus Ruditapes; species Ruditapes philippinarum. Next base: position 100,601 of record NW_026854330.1, read on the forward strand.
ACCAGTGGAAATTGGAAAAATTGTATAAAGTTTAAATCAGTTGAAATTGGGAGAACATGATCAAATGTAAACCTAGCACAAATGTGTTATCTCCAGAAACTAAAATAAGTTTCATAATCCTGTATCATTTGCTAATTATCAAACTGACAATTTCCTATAGAGGCAGGTTGGTTGGGTTTTATGTGGCACCAACACAGTAACGGTCATATGGCGTCTTTTCCAATTTTACTGGTGGAGGAACACCTCAAGTGCCCACCTGTGCATTATTTCAGGCACAAACAACACTTAAGTAGAGCCAGCAACATTCTAGAAGCTTACAGATAGATAGCTTCCTCACATGCAGAGTCCAAGGATACTTGTACAGCCCGAACCTACAGCAGTGAGACGTTAGTGGTTTGAGGTTATTAGGTCAAGGTCATAGTGACACTTCAATTGTAATCCTTGTCTAATCAATAACTAGTTTCCTCAGTCATAGGTTGTGAAGCATATTAGTTATAATATTACTACATGTATTATATACATTCTTATAATTGTGGTGTACTTGACCTTTATAAAATATGCACAAATATGTAAGTATGCAACTGCTATAGGCAAATGAAATGCACAACTTTCCTAGGACACATTTTCTACTGGTGTGATGCTGCAATAATTAACCCATAGCAATCTGTATACTTACCATCAAAATCATTGGTATGTACTAGAAGACAAACAGAGTTGATTTGACTTTGCAAATTTATAGTTTCTAGTATATATTCTTATGAAAAAACAACAACAACAAAATATGAATTATTTAATTTTATTGAATAAACAAATAATTCCTCTTCAGGATTTATAAATATATATATATATATATAAAGCTACATTCTAATCTATACCTGTATAAAATTGAACATATAAATATGTAACAAATAATAAACAAATTGCATTGCATTGATTATACATGTAATTAATAACTTGCCCTTTTGATCATCTTCAGACTATTAAGTCAAAAAAAAAATATGCGCCACCCCAAGCGGGGGCTATGCTTGACTTTTTCATTTCCAAAGGCAAAAAGTAAGAAGCAAGAACATAAGGTGAATGTTTTCAAAGGCACTTTCATATATCAATTTAATCAAAATTGAAGGTCAAGGTAATTTTAAGGTCAAGGAAAAACTTGAATAATTCAACATGTTAGTTGTTAACATAAGTATTGTTTTGTCCATAGACAAATCAAATTTGTAAATAACGGCCTAAAAAAAGCAAATAATTTAACTTGACCTTGACAATCAAGGTCAATCCATTTGCATATTACACAGTTATAGCTATGTAACGCAAAAATCAAGAAAAATTGAATAATTTGACCTAAATTCAGCTTCATTTGAGTCAAAGTCAAATTTAGTTTAACCTTCTTGAAGGTTGTGTCCTAAAGGGTATTGTGACCATGCAAGTATGAAGATTTAGAATGCTATGCAGCGACTTATATAATAATTTAACTAAATCTGTCATCCATAAGTGACATCTAAAAGTAACAAACAGGTATTGAAGGATCAAGCCAATAAAATTTCATCATAAACATTCAGTTGTCATGAGCTAAAATAAAAAAAAACACAATTTTTGGAATGCTTGGTTGGGATACAGGCTACATACTATACTGCATGTAAAACACTTGGTACACCTAAGTTATCAAACAAACAAACATAAAACAGGTAACATCAAGAGAATCATGATTGCTTAGCATCGCTCCTATATGTACAATTACCAGTAATTCCTGAGAAATTCAAAGATATTAACATCCAATGAAATCATTATTACATGTATTTGATACATACATGTAAAGGGCAGTAAAACTATGCTTTTTAAGAGAAGCAAAATAATGCAATAAAGGAAATTCAAAATAAATCTGACTAGTATTCAAAACAAAAAGAGCACTTTAGTTAATATTGGTGAACTTAAAGAAGTAGGCACAGCATCCAGTCTATATCAAAACTAATCCTGAGCCTTCTGGTAATATTGCTGGGCAAAACATGTTTACAAAATTTCAGAACTTCAAATTTGAAACTTGTCTAAAACTCAAAAATTCTCATTGGTTTTGATTAGAACAGTGATAAGAAATTGACCAATGATGGTACAGTTTAATTTCTGGACTGGTTTCTTAATTACAAAACCCTAGATATAAACTGAACTTCAGTGTCAAATAGAACAACTAATATTGGCTATACATATACGCGTAATTCTTTCAAGACTTTTTTGAAAAACAAATTTTTTTATTTTTTTCTTGAAAAAGGATTGTAAAAAAAATTTTTAAATTTTTGTTTTAAAAATATCTTGGGAAATATAAAGATTTTCAAGAAAGAAAATCCACTTTTTTTTAAATTTTGTTTAGGGAAAACAACCCTATTTTAATACTAATTCCTGGTGTCTTAGCATAAACTTTCTTTATCCCAACAACTTTATTACTGAACTCTTAGTCTCTTAATAATACAAAACTACTGTTCAAGCTATTCCCTGAGTATTACACACAATTTAAAAACAACCTATACTTAAATTCAATATAAAAATGTTTTCTTTTCATTTGTTTTTCTCTTTTCAACTAGCAAAAATTTTTTTTACTAAAAATTTGTATTTTGATGGTTTTTTGGTTTAATTTTTTTTTTAAAGATAATCTTTTAATTAATCTTTTAATTTGTTTTTTTAAATTTATTTTTTTTTTAAGTAAAAAAAGTAATTTTCTGTTTTAAAATTTTTTCCCCCCCATGAGAATATTGTGAAAAAAGGGCCGTTTTCACTGAAAACCCTCCTCTTACAAGTTCAAACTGTTTTTAAACTATAAAAAACCCTAAAAAAACAAATAAAAATTTTGGAAACAAAATGTTAAACTGGGACCTTTGTTTTGAAACGACATCCCTCAGTTTTAAAATTTTCCGTTGTTCCCATGGCAACGAGGGGACTTTTAAAAATTTTGCCAAAAACCACTTTTTGCCTCGATTTTTTCCATAAAAATTTTAAAATTTAAAAATTTCGCAACTTCTCAAGGGATTGAGATAGATTTCAAAGGTTTTTCGGGTTTTTGGTTAACTTTAAACATTTGATCCCCGGGGGCCCAATTTTTAGCCTCCCCAAAAAGCCCAAAAATTTTTTTGACGATGGGGGGGACTCCGCCCCCTTTAAAAACCCCCCTAACAGAAGGGGGCACATCCCCCCTTTTGGCAACCCCCCGGGTATTTTTTGGATGGGAGGCGGGGCCCCCAAAAAATGCTCATTTTTTTTTTGGAACATTTCTCAAAAAAAAACAGTGTTTTGGGGGCCCAAAAAAGGGGCAAATTTTTTACTATTTTTAGGCCCAAAAAAAGGGGGGGGGTTGAAAGGGGTTGTTTTTGCGGAAAATATGGGGGGTTTTAAGGGTTTAAATTTTTTTTTATAAAGATTTCTGTTTTAATTCCTTTTTTTTTAAAGATAAACAAATATCTTCTTCATAAGAAAGTCTGTGATGTTTTGTAGGAACTCTGTGACACATTTCAGAAGAATACATGTCGTCAGAATAACTCCATTCTTTGTCTCATGTCCATCTCAAAACAATTTAAATACATAATCCTATCGCAAGATAACAATCTAGTGAATTAGCAGTTGAGTATTGTAATAATAAAAACCTAATTTTAAGCACAAGTAAGGCCAGATTTGCCCTTAAAAAAATTTAAGATTTTTCAAGGGTTTATTTTAAAATTTTTAATGATTTTTGGCTTATATAAAATTTTTAAAATGAACATACAATTAAAAATTTATAATTTTTATCACAGATGAATTTAATTTTACTTGGTTTTTCTAATTATGATTTATGAACTGAAAAATGATTAAATTTTGTTTAAAGGGTTGGGGACCAAACTCATTGCCATTTGATTTGGGCAATCCCCAGTGATGTATCATTTTATAGTTTTTTTATGGGGTAGTATCCCTTATCTGCTTTTTCCCGTGTCGGGTATTTAAATGAAAAAAAAAATTCATCAATTTTTATTTTTTTTTTTGGGTTTTAAACAAGCGGTTTACCATTAGTTTTTTTCTTTTCCTTTTTCCCCCCCTTTTGTTTCGGTTTTTAAAAACCCCATTCCCCCCACTTTAAACAAAATTTTTTAAAAAGGTTTATATTGAAAAAAACTTTTTTCCAGGGGTTTTAAAAATAGGTTTTTGGGAATTTTTAGAAACCTTTAGGCCCCCCTTTAAAATTATTTTTAGCCCCAAAACCCCCTTTTTAACTTTCTCACATTTTAAAAAACCAAAAGGGGCGGCATGGCTCAAAACCCAAAAGGGGGAGAGGCAAATGGTTTTTTACCCCCCTTGCCACAATTTCCCCCTTGAAAAAGTTTCCCCTTTTTTTCACCAAAAAGTATGGGTTTCCCCCTTTTTTACATGGGAACCCCCCTTTCTGTACTCACATAAAAAATTTTAAATTTTTTAAAATTTTTTTTATTAAAAAAAATTTTTTTTTTTGTTAAAAATTTCCATTTTTTATTTCAAATTTTAATGGAAAAATTTGCAAATTCATTTGGAATTTAAAAAATAAAAAATTAAAAAAACTTAATTTCCCAGACAATCTGTTTTTTCCATAAAACCCCTATATAATAGTACAGAGAAAAACAAAACCTCCCAGTGAAATGAGGACTATTTCTGTTACATGTATAATCAGTAGTGGGGTGAACAACAACCGGTAAAACTTCTTCGAGCTTTTATCATCTATAGTGGCACTCTGTAATAAAGATAATTATGCATTTAAAAATCAACACAAGGTTTGTATTTTACAATGATATTCCTGACTGCTATATACCAGTGCCAAAACATATCTATACTAGTGTTGGTGTAACTCTTATTGCAATACTGATGTAAGTCTTAAACATCTTATCTTGGTATAACACTCATACCAGCAGGAACACAACTCCCATACAAATACTGACAAAACACTTATACCAGTACTGACATAACACTTATACCAGTGCTGACAGAGCACTCATACCAGTGGTGACATAACACTCATACCAGTATGGACATAAATCTCATACCAGTAGGGACATAACGCTCATACCAATACGGACATAACACTCATATCAGTGCTGACATACCTCTCATACCAGTAGGGACATAACACTCATACCAGAACTGACATATTGCTCATACCAGTACTGATATAATGTTTATACCAGTACTGACATAACACTCATACCAGTACTGACATAACAATCATACCAGTGCTGACATACCTCTCATACCAGTAGAGACATAACACTCATATCAATAGGGACATAACTTTCATACCAGTATGTATATAACACTCATACCAGTAGGGACATAACTCTCATACCAGAAGGGACATAACTCACATACCAGTAGGGACATAACTCTCACAGGGTTGCCAGCACTTTGGTGAAATAAAATTCCCTGACTTTCTCTGACTTTTCACTGACCAATTCATGTTTTTCACTGACCAAAATCATCAAACACATAAACCGCCTCCTGACCTCCCCTATAGCCGTCCAATCCTCTCATTATATTTTTGCATGATAACTTGTATTTATTTTCCAAAATATAAAACATTTACATCAAAGTAATGATTCAAACATTGTGTTCTACTATTCTTAACTATTTCTATTCAAACACAGTGTGACTGTTGGTCAGTGAAACATGTGAAACATATGACATGAAAATCAGAAGAATCATAATATAAGCATCTGTATTAGAAATCACATAAGTCACTCTTTCCTTCCTAATAGTAACACATAAAACACCAAGACTATAAGAGTAATACTTGTATGACAAAACTTAAAATTCAAACATCTCTAAACTATAAGAACAATAAACATTTAACACAGTTACTTGTATAAGGCATCATGATAAACTCCACTGATTGTGAAAACAAGAACATAGGGCTCATTTTGGCATATCATGAAATAATCACTATAAAATTAAAGGCTTTGAATGAGTGAAGTAAGTTAGTGTGAAAAAAGTTAGTGTGAAAAACATAGCATTGCATAATTTAACCAGTTTCCATCATGTTTGCAAGACAAATCCTCTTGTACAATTTCTTAGTGTCAAAGCAAAAAGCAAAGCAGGTTATATGCCAATATGGTAGTTTGGTATACATGTATACTGACTAGATTTTGTTTGTAATTAAAAGCCCTTCTAGTGATCATGCACAGAAAAAGCTAGACCAATACAGAATACAGTGAGCGGCATGACTGTTACATTCAGTCTTTAGGCTGAATGATGTTCTAAGGTAAATAATGGGTATTATAATCACTAAGTTAACATATAATCCTTCTTAATATCACAGTTTACTGTTATTTGAATTTAATGCTTAACTGTGAGAGTGATAAAGTCAAATATTAAATGCCTAAAGACTGCCATAGCCAAGAAAGACCTTCAATGTGTATATTTTTCGACCTTTGAAATAATTTTTCCCTGACTTTTCACTGATTTTTTAGGATTTTCTTTTTTCACTGACCAAATTTCAAAATTCCCTGACAATTCCCTGACCTTGAAAAAATACCCAATTTCCCTGACTTTTCAAGTCTGCTGGCAACCCTATCTCATACCAGTAGGGACATAACACTCACATCAGTATTGACATAATGCTCATACCAGTACTGACATACCTCTCATACCAGTAGGGATATAACACTAGTACCAGTAGGGACATAACTTTCATACCAGAACTGACATAACTTTTATACCAGTACTGACATAACACTCATACCAATACTGACATAACACTCATATCAATACTGACATAACACTCATACCAGTGCTGACATAACACTCATACCAGTGCTGTCATACCTCTCATACCAGTAGGGATATAACACTCATACCAGAACTGACATAACACTCATACCAGTACTGATATAACACTCATACCAGTACTGATATAACACTCATACCAGTACTGACATAACTCTCATACCAGTACTGACATAACACTCATACCAGTACTGACATACCTCTCATACCAGTACTGACATAACACTCATACCAGAACTGACATAACACTCATACCAGTACTGACATAACACTTATACAAGTACTGACAACACACATACCAGTACTGACATAACTCTCATACCAGAACTGACATAATGCTAATAACAGTACTGACATAACTCTCATACCAGAACTGACATAACACTTATACCAGTACTGACAACACACATACCAGTACTGACATAACTCTCATACCAGAACTGACATAATGCTAATAACAGTACTGACATAACTCTCATACCAGTACTGACATAGCACTCATTTTAGTACTGACATAACACTCATACCAGTACTGACATAACACTCATACCAGTACTGACATAATGCTCATAACAGTACTGATATAATTCTCATAACAGTACTGACATAACTCTAATACCAGTGCTGACATAACTCTCATACCAGTACTGATATAACACTCATACCAGTACTGACATAACTCTCATACCAGTACTGACATAACTCTCATACCAGTACTGACATAACACTCACACCAGTACTGACATACCTCTCATACCAGTACTGACATAACACTCATACCAGAACTGACATAACACTCATATCAGTTCTGACATAACACTCATACCAGTACTGATAAAACTCTCGTACCAGAACTGATATAATGCTCATAACAGTACTGACATAACTCTCATACTAGTACTGACATAACACTCATACCAGTACTGACATAACACTCATACCAGTACTGACCACTCATACCAGTACTGACATAATGCTCATACCAGAACTGACATTACTCTCATACCAGTACTGATATAATGCTCATAACAGTACTGACATAACTCTCATACTAGTACTGACATTACTCTCATACCAGTACTGACTAACTCTCATACAAGTAGGGACATAACTCTCATACCTGTACTGACATACATTTTATACCTGTGCTGATATAACTTTAATACCAGTGGCATAAGCAAGTTGTATTTACACAATACTGTAACATTCAAAGGAATAAAAGGGATTCCTGATACACACAAAATACTTCTTACTAATTGAACTAAGTAAATATATTTTCATGAGCAATAATCTGGAAGTTAAATGGCTGCATACATTATTTTAGGCACTGAATTTATATGGAAGTTTCACATAAGATGTGTTAACAAATATATAAACTGTACATAATTATAAGAAAAATATACATGATGGCCAGAGAGGACTTCCATTTGCTCATCTGTTTTCAAAATTCATTAATTCTAAACAAATTTATAATAAAAAAAATTGAAAAAGTCAATATTGTTTGTTAATATAATTGTACAACAGCTATTTTCTTACAATTTACATATAAAGTTATCATGAATCTTGAAAAATAAAAGTCAAAATGAAATTGGTAAAATGAATACCTTACCTCATTTAACCAGAAAACTGGTAAAAATACTGGCTTAATATTTAATGTCTCTCTGAAAAAAAAAGAATAGCAAAAACTGATATTTTGTCTTATCTGAGAAAAAGATTTTTCAATGAAATTCAAGGACAAATGGAATAACATTATGGCAACTTTAGAATTGATTTTACCAAAGACATTTAACCAACTAATCAAATTCAGCAATTAATTAAGAGAAATAATGAAAGTCAAGACGTTACCATTTCCCCTCCCTGCATTATTTCAGGCAAAAATGTTATAATACAATGTGTATCCCTAGTAAGCATGTAAAATAATATTCAATCATCATCACAAGTAATGAAACAACTTACGAGATATTAGCTAAAGGTTCGAGATAAACATTTATTTGAAGTCTTTTGGCTGCATTTAGAACTAAACCAGTATACTGAAAGTGAAAAAAAAATATTTAAAAGAAGGGCAAGCATAATAGTTTATGTAAATGTAAGAAAAAGTTTATTTGCCGAAGCCTGTATAACAAGAGCTGTCTAAGTGCTTGATACTAGATAATGTAGAATTTTTAAAGTTTATAATGGTCATAATTCTATCAAAATACATGTTAGAGTTATGGGCCTTGGACAGTGACTTCCTATTATGCTCTCAAACATGTGTGTCAAGTTTTCCACCCATTCCTTTCAGTATTTTGGGGATACCAACTTGAATGCAAAATCTTAACCAAAGTGTGACATTGATGCCAGGCTGATTACAAGTGCTCTCCTGTTCTTTGAAAAGGCATGCTAACAACACATGCAGGTAATCCAGAGGAAAGAAGTTTTGTCAAAATTTAGGCCTACTAAAGTAGTTGAGCAGAAATCATTCCATTTACCTTCAGACAAAATGTGAAAACACATGTCTCTTTAATAAAACAGGTAGAACTAGAATGTACCGGGATGCCCTGCTTCATCAGTCTTTGACATACAGCATAGCAGTGGCGTGAACAGATAATGCCCCCGCCCCCCACAATGGATGGAGACAATTACCCCCCCCCCCCCCCAAGAACAAGTAATTGGTGCATAAAAATCATTATCATATCAACACATTTGTTGGTATATTATTAGTTATTAAGATTTTTGACAGCTTATATGGCCCTATATAAATGGTTGTTTGGAATCGTCACTTGAATTGAATTGCAAACAACCATTTATATATTGTCATATAAACTATCAGGAATATCTATAACAAATTTATAATACATCAAACTTCCTTTTTTCAGAGGGAAAAGTGAGATTTCTTCCTAAATTGACTGTAGCCGTGTACATGAAACTATATAATTGTCATGATTATCCAATGAAAAGTGACATTACAAATGTGCAGTTTTATAAGATATAGAAGATATTTGTGTGTTTTGCATGTAAGATTGAAATATAATTTCACTGAGTGAACACCAGATGCAATATTTTCACGAGTGACGTAGCCACGAGTGAAAATATAATAGCTGGTGTTCACGAATGAAATATATTTCAATCTTATATGTAAAACAAATAAATTTTCTTTTTATTTCATGCTTTTTAAGTGATTTTAAGTATTTTCTACTGATTTTGCCGCGTCCTGTCGCGCATTCTCCTTTGTGACGTCATCACATCATGACGTCACATCATCAATTTTGAAATATAGTTCTGTTAATTTTTTTCTAATTTTGTTACATTTTAACATGATGTATGGTGACATCGACTTTCTTTTCCTAAAGAAGCAAAATTTACATATGATGGCATTTATTTCTGCCTGTTATTCCATTTAGTTATGATTTTCTTTTCATCCGCATTCAGATATAGTCCGGCTACAGTGAAAATCATATTTTATAAATTTCACTAGTGGTTTATCAGAATATAATCATCTGATATATTACAATAAAACACTGGAAAGCATGAAATAAATCATATTTATTGGTATAATAAATCACAGTTGTTGGAATATGTATAAGATACTTACAGGTTCTAGGTCTATGACAGTATTATGTTCTTCTTCATTAGGACTGACACCATATACAGCATTAATATACCGTGGATCTCCAAACAAAAAATGAGGTAGTGATATGGCAACAGGTAAATGGAAGAAATCAACTGAAAAATACATTATCATTATCATCCAGATTAGGTTGTTATCATTTACTAAGAGCTCAATACAAATACATATTTTTTGTACACAATAACAACATTCATAAACCACTTGTGGAATTGTTTTGAAAAGGATGTCAGAAACTTAATTTTCTCCATTATCAACCTGTACTGGACATAACTTTAATAAAATTTTGAGCCGTGTCATGACAAAACCAACATAATGGGTTTGCAACCAGCATGGATCCAGACCAGCCTGCGCATCCACGCAGTCTGATCAGGATCCATGCTGTTCGCTTACAAACCCTATTACAAGTAGAGAAACTGATAGCGAACAGCATGGATCCTGATCAGACTGCGTGGATGCGCAGGCTGGTCTGGATCCATGCTGGTCGCAAACCCATTATGTTGGTTTTGTCATGACATGGCTCAAATGTTCCTTGATGTAATATTGATCTCAACTGACTGGCAGTTGAAAATATTGATCTCACAGAAATATTGACCTTACCTGACTGGCAGTTGGAAATGTTGACTAAACCAGCTCCTAAACAGTTTTCTCTAGTGGGTGTACAGAAACCTATATTGTCTGGATTGACAGTAGCATTGGCAAGCCCTTTTGGCTCTCCACTAAACCTCCAAAGAGCAATTCCTTGTGAAGTTTCTACAGTTTTGTGAAATATTCCAGGTACACTCCTGGAAGTTTTGAAGAAAAGAAGACACATGTATAATGAAAGATAATCTACTATTGGTCCATTTCTAACTGTCAAGGTTTGGAACTGTCCATTATTTAGGGTAGACAATATGTAAGTGGCCAAATGGCTAAGCTGGTAGAGCAGCAGAACAATATTCCAATGTTCCTCGGTTCAAATCCTGGTAATGCTTCACACTTGTCTCACCCTGTGATAAATGGCGCACATTGGGGGACAATGACTGCATAGTGCTAAAATTTTAAGTAATTTTACAAATTTTCAGAATTACAAATTAATAACAAATTCATATGCACACAAAGAAAATGTAATATATAACTTGGCATGCTAAATCAATACAAAGGTCGTAAAGATGCAATTTGCAAAACAATGTAAAAAGAATCACCAGTAAATAACTACATATTAACTTTAGTTATAAAATGAGTATGATTTTTATGATAAATATAACATATGTGATAATAAAAAAAAAATTGAATGGATAAGAATATATTAAATTATATTCGAAGACAACAGTGTACCTGCATATGTCAGAGGAGAAGGTATACAATGTAATATCTTTTGGTAAATATGGTGGACCGATTGTGCCATCTGAAGAGAAAGTTAAAATCTGTGATTTCACAGAACTCCAAAGAAAGAAATGAAATACATTGGTTATAATGTAAAGATTTAATATGATGTGTGCAAATATGTAACTCAACAAGAGAGCCATGACTGCCCTAGAGCACCCATCTGAGATCCCTTGACATGGGAGGTCATACTTCTTCTATGTTACATAGAAGTATGACCAATATATGAGCCGTGTCACGACAAAACCAACATAATTGGTTTGCGACCAGCATGGATCCAGACCAGCCTGCGCATCCGCGCAGTCTGATCAGGATCCATGCTGTTTGCTATCAGATTCTCTACTTGTCATAGAGTTTGTAAGCGAACAGCATGGATCCTGATCAGACTGCGCGGATGCGCAGGCTGGTCTGGATCCATGCTGGTCGCAAACGCACTATGTTGGTTTTGTCGTGACACGGCTCATATGTAGTGTAGCAGTAAGTATTTAAGTCACACTGGGTGTGTGACACTCTTATCCTAGATGCATAATTAATAAAAACATTTGTTAAGGTTTTCTGAGAAATGCAACAAACCAAATATACGAGATCTGCATTTTTCATGTTTTAAATGTGATTTCCTATACAAGTCTCTATAAAAATAAGTGACCATCAAGTCGGGCCTATTTAGATCCTGTGAGAATAATTTACATAACTTTTCCAGATGACAACAAGGTGATGACAGAATACCTTTAAATTTGAATACATGTATGTCTTAAAGAAATATCTATAAAATTAGATTATATGCAAATGTTATCATTTACATCATTTAAATAGAAATGTAGCTGGAAGTTAAGCTTCAAATCTTTAATATTTTAGAAGCAGTTATATATGTATAGTTATATACCTGAACCATTTATCATATTTGCCCATTCTGTCGACCAAAAATCTAAATGGCTGAAATACAGAAAGAAAACAAGAACATGTTTGTTAAACACAAATGCCCCCGGCTCAGATTCTTGTCAGTAGCAATTTTTCAAAAATTTGCTTTACCCATTCACTCAGTTATGGACAGAAAAATTGCCAAAAAATTGTAAACACAAGTTATATAGCTTGACAAAGTCATGGCATTTTGTAATTGTGAAAAATATAAGTTGCCAAGTCATTGCTCTGACTTGTGAAGTTGAAAAATATTAAACTTCATGCAAGTTATCTTCCTACTAAATATGAAATACACCTGTCATTAAATAAAGGCTATATGGGCAAGAGTGTAAAAATCTATTTTGAGCACTGGTGACCTTAACCAAACTGACCTCTAACTCTATCCAAAAGAAGAATACCATGTAAGATATCTTCCTACCAAATATGAAATACATCTGTCAATTAATAAAGGCTGTATGGGCAAAAGTGTAAAAATCTATTTTTAGCACTGGTGACCTTAACCAAACTGACCCCTAACTCTACCCAAAAGAAGAATACCATGTAAGTTATCTTCCTACCAAATATGAAAAACATCTGTCAATAAATAAATCCTGTATGAGCAAAAGTGTAAAAATCTATTTTTAGCACTTGTGACCTTGACCCAACTGACCCCTTACTCCATCCAAAGGAAGAATGCCATGCAAGTTATGTCCTACCAAATATGAAATACATCTGTCAATAAATAAAAGCTGTACGGGCAAAAGTGTAAAAATCTATTTTTAGCACAACTGACCTTGACCCCCTAATCCCTACCACAATCAAAAAGATGAATACCATGCAAGTTTTCTTCCTACCAAATATAAAATATATCTGTCACTTAATAAAGGCTGTATGAGCAAATGTGTAAAAATCTATTTTTAGCACTGGTGACCTTGACTCAACTGACCACTAACTCCATCAAAGTTTATGTTTCTATCAATTATAAATAACATCTGTCTATAAAATAAGGTCAATACACCTGTAAAAATGTAAAAATCTATTTTTTTAACATTGGTGACCTTGACATTGGTAACATTGACCTTGACCCAAATGACCCCTTACTACACCCAAAGAAGGAGGACCTCCCTTGGCATGTTTGTATTAAACTAAGACATCACATAAAATATAAAGGCTGTATGAGCAAAAATGTTTATATTTATTTTTTAAACCAGTGACCTTGACCTTGACCCTAGAGACCGCTTACTCCACAAAAAATTAGAGGACCATCAAAGGTATCCACCTACTAAATATGAAAGATATCATTAAAGAAATTAAGCAATTAGGAGAAATTTAAGATAAATCCAACTTGCCGAAATAGGTTAACCAGACAAGGCCCTACTTTCAAAGTGAAAAATCGGAAATAACTGGGAAATATGGATGACACAGTTATATAACTTGGCAATATCATGTACTTCGTATTGATAAGTAAGTGTGGAAATTATAAAGCCATTAGTATAGATAGAACTTAAGATATTTCCAACTTGCCGTTTTAGGTTAACCATTATTCATTGCTGTAAAGGGCAATTACTTGGTAAATATGAAAGCCAGAGTTATGTAACTTGCCCAGATCATGTACTTTGTATTGATTAGTAAGTGTGTAAACTTAGAAGCCATTGGTACAGGTAGAACTTAAGAAAAATCCATCTTGCCATTCTAGGTTAACCTCGTACGGACAGACGGACGGACGGTTCAATCACTATATGCCCGGGGGCATAAAAACTCATAAAAATGTCACTTGTCTCGACATTTAGTAAAAACTTTTGAACAAACACCTTTCTTAACTTCTCATAAAAGGCAAAAATATTGTTATTGTTTATACTTTGCTATTGTGAGACTTTTTATAATAGCATTTTTCGTTTTGCAGCTCAGTCATCATACATGTCTGTTATAAATGTTTAAATGAGTGGCAGTGTGGCCAAGGGTTTAATGTGTCATACTAAAAATCTTTGTATTGCTGGCCGAGTGGGTAAAAACCCCTTCAGTGGGAAAACTTTGATTCCATGAGCGAAGTAACTTTACACTCATTGCTTAATTTTGATTGGTTCTAGGAATGGATTCAAGAGAGTTTTAACTAGAACTATCGCTGAATGCGATTCATACCCCCACCAATGTCCTTGACAGAACATTTTCTAAGCCTAAAAGGGGCATAACTTGTGTCATAATTCAATGGAATTGTATAATTTTCGTCATCTGAGCTTGCTTGTAACCATTCATATAAATTTTAAGTTTCAAGTAAATATCTGTTCTGGTTTAAGAAATATTATAGTAAATAAATTTAAAGACATAAAAATGGACTTAACTTTGTCAAAATACAATACAAAGTTATCCTCCCCACTTTTTTTAGTTATGAAACTTGACCTGCATATCTTACTTGCGACACTTCGTATAAGTTTCAAATGATTATCTGTTCTAGTTTTAGAAATATTCAAGTACATGTTAAAAATTTCAGAACATTTTCTAAGTCAATTTTTGACCTTCAGGTGTGGCCTTGACCTTAAGCTGGCACAAGGGTAACATGGGTTCTGCACATTGCCCAGTTGGGGTGAACATGTGATTCAAGTTTGAAGAAAATCCTTCCATTAGTATAGAATTTATAGAGCGAACACAATATTGTCTAGTATTGATTGTATGCAAATTTAAAAACTTAAAAAGAGGCATAACGTTGTCAAAATGTAATACAGACTTATGAAACTTGACCTGCATATCTAACTTGTGACACCTCATATATCTTTTAAGTTTCAAGCAAATACCTGTGCTAGTTTCAGAAATATGCATGTACATGTTAAAATTTAAGAACATTTTCTCAGTCAAATTTTGACCTTCAAGTTTAACCTTGACCTTAAGCCGGCACAAAGGTAACATGGATTCTGCACATAACCTTGTTGAGGTGAACATTTGAGTAAAGTTTGAAGAAAATTCTTCCATTAGTATAGGATTTATAGAGCGGACACGACATATTGTCTAATATTTGATTGTATGTAAATTTGAAGACTTAAAAAGGGGCACAACTTTGTCAAAATGCAACACAGAGTTATGAAACTTGACCTGCATATCTTAATTGTGACACTTCATATATATTTTAAGTTTCAAGCAAATACCTTTTCTAGTTTCAGAAATATTCAAGTACATGTTAAAATTTTAGAATATTTTCTCAGTCAATTTTTGACCTTCAAGTGTAACCTTGACCTTAAGCCGGCAAAAGGGCAACACGGGTTCTGCACATACCCTTGTTGAGGTGAACATTTTAGCCAAGATTGAAGAAAATATTTCAATTAGTGTAGGACTTACAGAGCGGACACGACATACTGTCTAATATTTGATTGTTTAATATTTGACCTTCAATTGTGACCTTGACCTTGAGCTGACACATGGGCAACATAAGTTCTGCACATCCCCTTGTTGAGGTGAACATTTGAGCCAAGTTTGAAGAAAATATTTCAATTAGTGTAGGACTTACAGAGTGGACACGACATACTGTCTAATATTTGATTGTTTGATATTTTACCTTCAATTGTGACCTTGACCTTGAGATGACACATGAGCAACATGGGTTCTGCACATCCCCTTGTTGAGGTGAACATTTGAGCCAAGTTTGAAGAAAATCCTTCAATTGGTATAGGATTTATAGAGCGGACACAATAATGGAGACGGACGGATGGACGGACGGGACAAAGCGAATCCATTATAGCCCCCCCCCCCACATTTTGTGGTGGGGGTATAATAAGCTTATTGCTTCCGCCAATATCATACTAACATGTACATGTTAACTATACGTTATTTAAATCAAGATTAACTTACTTTGTTCCATTATATCTATCTATTACCCCAAGTTGATTAATATCATCAGCACCAGTATATACTGTATAAACACCATCATCTGTGTTGTTTTTCTGATAAAACAAAAAACATTAGTTTGCTAAAGATCAAAATTTGCATATTTGACCAGTACATTATTGAGATGTATTGTTGAGATCTTTTCCTTTTGAACCAATTAAGTCATTAAACAAACAAGTCATGATGGTCCAAAATCTTTCACCAGCAAACATTGTACATTGGTATAAGTTTTTAGAACACAAAGAGATATTTTACAGCAAATAGTACTTGTATTTACAGTACTAACATTAGAGCAGGTTTGTTTTTTTTAAATCCAAGCAAAAAAGTATTATTAACTTCTTCACATAACCTTTCAACAAATTCCTCTTACCGCAGTATAGCAATCCTAATTGAACTTTTTGTTGCAAGCTTGATGCAAGTGGATATTTTTATCATTAGACATTATGATGTCGCTAAACATATTAAAGATACAGAGACCATGATCGGGGGAAATAACAGTAGTCGCTAAAAACAAAAGTCACTTAATAAGTGGTCACATGGGTAAGTTAGTCTGAATGCAGAGACTGAATAGCTAACAGTACAGACCATGTGAAGACAGTTTGTTTGCACTGGTTGCATAGGTAAAATCAGTTGCCACCAGCACAGCCCAGCTGGATCACGGGGTTAAGATACTTACATTCATAAAGAAGCCAATGTAATCAGTATAGAACCAGTCAGGATCTATAACTTTAGTGACATTCAGTAATGGATCATGATAGCCCCAAATAACTTCTTCAAATGATCTAAACATTAATGGATGCTCATCAAATAACTGAGTCGCAGCATAAATAGCCTCCCGCACTTTATCATCCTCATACTTTAATGCATTATATAATGCCTGAAATACAGAAATGCAAGACAAACATACTTTGACTTTATAATAATTTATAAAGACAGTAAAGTGCTAATGTATTAAATTTCAGAATCAAATTCAATTTAGAGCCAACTGGCTAAACATAGCATATTAGAATTTCTCCAGAAATCCACTACAGCAAGGAGCAAGGGATATGAGGTCATCATAACCATAACCAGTCACATAGGCCTTGTTTTACCTGCTTTGAAGTAATGTGAGTTATACAATGATATATAAGTAATTGGTGTTTAATTTTGATAATCCTAGACATACAATGTTAAAAATCTATTCTATTTTCAACTTTGTTTATAATCAAATTGTACAATATCCTTTTTTCAATTAAAATCTGGAACTATTGTTGGAAAATCTTAAAACCAAGAAGTTAAAACTATAGTGCCAGATTGTGACAATGTCACTACACCATGACTTGCATGCTTAAAGGGAAAGACAAGGTTAGAATAGAAACTTGATTTCAGAAAAAGAATACTATAAATAATAAATCTGTAATTTTTCTGCTGCCAAATAATAATATTAAACGAATGATAACGAAATTTAAATCGCTAAATCACCGATTCCTACAAATCAGTTGGCGCGGCCATGTTTGTGTATTGGCCGTATAAAAACAGGTGCGCGTGATGTCATTTCCCCACATCTTTAGATTTATGATAAATCTAGTTGAATCGTAGCGAAATATTTATATAATAAAGTATTGACCAGACAATTTAATTTTCACAGGAGGTGTTGAGCAGATTTTTGTATGGTTCAAAATACGTAACAATATCAAAAATAAAAAATAAAAAATAAAGAAACAAATAAAAAATTACCGGTCGCACCACTTCAGGCCAGTGATGCTCGTTACTCCAAACAATGCTATGTTCATTAAAGTCTCGTCTTAATGTAATTAAACAATATTTCACAGAGTTAATAAATACACATGTTATTATTTAACAAAGTTTCACAATCAAATAATGCAATTAAATAAACAAATGCACCAACGAATAATTGGCTGTTAATTATTGAACGGCGATAATTATCATTATTATAAAAATCCTACTAAACGCGTTCTTAATAGTACATGTAATTAAATTTTTGCAGTTTGATTCTGACTTTCAAATTAAAAGGTGTGAACATATGTTAGTAGTGATGTACACATTTCAAAAATATAAGCAACTCTTTTGAAAAGTAAATTGTTAACATGTCTGTCAACGTATGATGCTGCGTGGTATTTATTTACATCGTAATCGTAGCCTAATATTAACTGCAGGCAAAACATTGTTATTGGCTGCTCAAAAATCTCATTTGCATAATTTATTCACACAGTTGCTGGTTCTTACTACTTATGTCTAATACTGTGCATTATCCATTTATTTAAGGGCCTTCGTGGCCGAGTGGTTAAAGTCGCTGACTTGAGATCACAGGTCCCTCACCGCTGTAGGTTCGATCCTCACTAGGGTCGAAATCTTTCATGTGAGGAAGCCATCCAGCTGGCTTACGGAAGGTCGGTGGTTCTACCCAGGTGCCCGCTCGTGCCTTAAATAATGCTCGAAGGGGCACCTGGGGTCTTCCTCCACCAATAAAGCTGGAAACAAATCGACGAAAAATCTCGGCGGGACGCTCTAGGATGGCCCGACTTGAGTGAACGGTCGCCCATATGGGCTTTCCGGCGGCGACCTTAAATAAACGCATTAAAAAAAAAAAAAATATCCATTTTAATTGTTCCTAATTTGCACCAAATGTTCATGTCACACTGTGTACTGACGATTTTTATTGCTCCTTGTATGCCTCTGTGCCGACAGACCTTTTGATCATGCACAATGTTGCCCTGATTGGTTCATCACCCTTGTCAAATATTCTAATGACAAAATAGACATCTATTTTTTTACGCTTCATCAGTGAACTGAATGACCCTAGGGGGAATTAAGTTCCGCACCTGTCAAGTTATACTGTAAATTACAGCATTTCATAAAATAGCAACACATTTTTTTTCAGTTACCAATAATCATTTTAAATATTAAGTAGATTTATGATTTTTTGTTTTATTGGATTAAATTTACGGCAGTAGAAATGCGTATCTGTGTGGGAAAGGGATTGGACAACGTGGAAAAAAGCTATAGGGAACTGGATAAACCCGAGAATATGCGTAAATACAGGGGAATGACTCAATGGTTTTGTTTTCATACGTTATTAGTCTAGCTGCCGATTTTCCTGCGCCATTTTATTTTTAGCGTCAATGTCGGAAAATCGCGTCCTCAGCAGATCTCTGCATATTGGATCTAGTTGATATTTTACGCTGAGAAAAAGATACATGACCGGCGATGTACCCTATTCGGACAGCTTGTCTAGCGAAAATTAAGTACAAAATAAAAGGATATATCGTCAATTTGAAGAAGTTTCTCAAAGTACCCAAATTAAATTGATGGTTTATCTTTGAAACCTAAGCAGTCATTGCTTAAATCATATGGTGGGATCATCAGCAAGCTTGAAAATCGGACAAATGATAATTAATGTTGCGGCGTCTTCAATTAATTAATTAAAGCAATTCAGTTCCATATGATGTTTTCATAAATAATAAATAATGTACGCAATAAGATTAATTAAGTTCTTCATCAAGATATATTTCAGTTGTACCAGCGTGTACACCTTTACCGGAAGTGGGTATAACACGTCACAATCTCGGTCTCGTCTGTCTCGCGAGAATGACAGAACGCCAAAATGGCGGCGCCCATGAACTTATTTCTCAAGTAAAAAATAGTGTCTTAAAACACGAATTTCTCACTTATAGGGTTGATGTCAACAGTAAAACTGTCATGGTACCTCTTTTTAAATGATGAATATTTATATTAGACAGACATCAATCCTTCCATTCCTATTCCTTTAACTGCTTACAACCAGCACTCAAAAACTTACATTGTAATAAGTATAACACTCACCCAGTAAACTGGATTAGGTGACAGGTACATGTCTGTCTCCTTATTCCCTTGTGACATCTCTGGTTCAAATGTAAAAACTCTCTTCTGTCTATATGAAACTGTTCCATTTTCATTGAAAACTATATCAAATTTTTCCCGCTTTTCACTGGATAAAAAAAAGAATGCTATATAGTAATATAGTAATAATATACTTCGGCTTAAAGAATATATTATTTACTGTGTTATTTAGTATACCAAAGACAATTTTTTTTTCATTTACTAAGGCTGTCAGTTATTTACAGTATAGTAAGACAAATTAAAAAAAACAAGTGTTAGTAATCCAAAAACTGTATAATAGGATATGTTTATGATAAAAGTATGTATAGAAAATTACATATATAAATTATGTCAATAATGCCTATTTCTTAAATTTCCTTGCAAAAAAAAAATATTAATTATTAAGTCCTACAGCTTACAAGTAGAGAATATCCTATTATCCATGTATTATCTTACAGCAATCGTACATGGGCATTTACATGATGAAAAATACACTTTACTTATGCATTTATTTGGGATTCAAGTTATATCAATACTTTCATGTTACTTTGGCAACAATTTTTTAAGAGCAACTCATAAGCTGTTTCTCAGTGCAATATATTAGGAAAAAGCAGATATTGGGTAGAACAACCAACCTCATGTACCTTCTGCAAAATAACTGAATAAATTTTTCACAATGAAACAAAAAATAAGATGCAATCTTAGGGTTGACAAACTACAAAGGTGTCTATGGAATAATTTGTGCCCCTTTCAATCCTAATCCCAGTACAATTAGGCCTCTTAAAACACCTCAAACACCTGAAAAAAAGAGTAAAAAGTTTTGCCTTAACCCCTGACCAAAGAGGCCCCTCAAAAATGTATTAAAGCTTAAAATTATACTTAAATGCTGAAAATTGTCAAAATGATATTACCTGTATGTGTATGGGCCTACTTGATTAAGACTAGGTTTCTGGCCATTAAGAAATTCCTCTTTATTTGTCAGATTAAACATGTATATCTGTAAATACACGGGTACTGGTGGGTCTTCCCAGTACTCATACACTGGCCCTCCCTTCCGGATCACTACAGTCTATATAAAGTAATA
The DNA here is from genome assembly GCF_026571515.1 of Ruditapes philippinarum. Lineage (NCBI taxonomy): Eukaryota > Metazoa > Mollusca > Bivalvia > Venerida > Veneridae > Ruditapes > Ruditapes philippinarum. The sequence goes on from NW_026854330.1 coordinate 122,044, forward strand.
AAATATTAGTTATATATAGAGGATATTAAATGAGTGTAAGTTCAATACTGAATTTATTGAACGAGTTGAATAAAATTATATCATGTGAGCCTCTGGCGAGCATAATATTATTTTATTCAACTGGTTCAATAAATTCAGTAATGAACTTACACAAATTTAATATTCTATTTATCACATACATTGTACCCAAAATAAACACCGTTTAAGGTGAAAAGGAGTCATTTTTCATTGACCCGCCTTTAGTATAACGCTAATATTTAGCGTGTCTTTACACTATGTTTGTATAACGCTAATGACGTCACATCAAAATATATGCACGGCCGTGCAATACCATTTTTACGGAGTCGCAAAATCGACACAGGTGTGTGATAAAATATCTTATTTGATACATGCATCTTCTAGAAGGAACAAATTTACCCCAACTGTTAATAAATGAGAGTTATGGAGATCTTTTGTTATTGTTGGATTTTTAATGACCTTAAACACATCATTTAGAAATCATATTATATATATGTCAAATGAATTACACACATGAATATTCCAGGTAGGTTTTTGTTTTATGTTCAAAAAAATATATCATACTGCCATTTTAAGGAGTCTCAGCTTCAACTATTTAGCTGTGATTTTGTACACATATAAGGAAGTATACCAAAATAAATCATTCATACATGCATTTTAGAATTAATCTTTTTTTTTCCTTCAAAAATTCAAACAAAAATTTTGTAAACTGCAGGCAGTCTTGCAACTACATGTTCGTTTTTATTCCTGAGTGCAAAACAATGATGCTATAAGCACAATATTTATATTGACCATTGGTATGACCAGGGCAAATATTAAATTTAAAAGTATCCAGAGTCCAAGATGAGACAAGGTCAAAGAGAAAATTATTTTAAAGGCCTATAATGCCCCAGAAATGCTTTTTATTTTTACTTCTCAAAAGTGTACTTTCATAATTTCAAAACAGTTACATGTACACATTTTATCAATAACCTGAACCATCTTTTTGATCTGTTGCTTGATGGCATTTAGTACAATTATAGTGATTAATTACTTTGTATAGAAGTCAAAATACTATTTTTTTTACATTCTGCTACTTTTGTGACAAAATTATTTCACATTAAGTGCTACTTACTTTAGATAACACTCAACTAACATGCTCTAAAACCATTATTTTAATGTTATAAAAGCCATAAAAGTCATTCCAAAGAAATGAAAATTTTATTAATTTCTGAGAAGAAATGAAAATTTTACTAATTTCTGAGGCATAATGTGCCTTTAAACATATCTGATATGTATGTCCTACATGTACATACAAAATGGCCAGTGCAAAGTGAAAGAGGAAATAAGTTTAAACATATCCTACATGTATGTCCTTCTTACAAGAGTTATATTAGAACAAGAGCGATCAGTAATCACATGTGTCGCCTCATGATGGCCAATTTCATGTTGGGACAAATTTTGTGACAGACAGACAGACGGACAGTGCACAACTAGACTTGGTACTGATCATTCCTGTAAATTTTGGATTAAATTGCACCAGTAGTTTATGAGGAGTAGTCCGGACAAGCTTTTGCGTATCTGGCAACACACAGAAAAAAAGACCTTTTTATCAAAGGGCCATAACTCAGCCAAAAATCATTCAACCGGAAAACCCGTGCAATATGCGCAAGGACTTGAGCTACAGATCAATCCTGTAAAGTTTCATTGAAATTGCATAAGTGGTATAAGAGAAGTAGTCCGGACAAACTTTAAAAATAAAAATTATTAAAGGGCCATAACTCTGACAAAAATCATTGAACCGGAAAATGCTGACAATATGCACAACTAGACTTGGTACTGATCATTCCTGTAAAGTTTGGATGAAATTGCACCAGTAGTTTATGAGGAGTAGTCCGGACAAGCTTTTTTGTATCTGGCAACGACAGAAAAAACACCTTTTTGTCAAAGGGCCATAACTCGGCCAAAAATCATTCAACCGGAAAACCCGTGCAATATGCGCAAGGACTTGAGCTACAGATCAATCCTGTTAAGTTTCATTGAAATTGCATTAGTGGTATAAGAGAAGTAGTCCGGACAAACTTTAAAATTAAAAATTATTAAAGGGCCATAACTCTGACAAAAATCACTGAACCGGAAAATGCTGACAATATGCACAACTAGACTTGGTACTGATCATTCCTGTAAAGTTTGGATGAAATTGCACCAGTAGTTTATGAGCAGTAGTCCGGACAAGTTTTGTGACGGACGGACGGACAGACAGACAGACAGACGGACAGACAGACGACGGAGAAGTGATCCCTATATGTCGCCACTACTCCGTAGAGGCGACACAAAAATGGTCATAACAAATTCTTATAAATAATCATAATTGATACTTACATCTTGTACTTTTTTCTTGATGATAAATTCCATCAAAGGTATCATTACTATGCCAATTAAGGCCAGACCCCATCCAATAACATTGCCTACCACTATACGCTTCTTTGTTGACCAAACCATTTCTCCTTTTCACACTAAGGACAATAATATACATGTATGTCCAAGTTTCAAAGAAGATGTCTATAGAAAATATAACTTGCTTCAATCACAATCACAAACTACTGTATGTAGGGTCCATCAATGAGCAACCTGCAAAAAAATAATAATCAAAATTTATATCTGAAATTGGAACCTGTATTGCCAATAGATGTTTTTCGGAACTTGGCAAATGTTAGCTTTTCCAAGTTAATTTCCAGGTACAAACAAACTTTAAACAATAAATTAGTCAACCTGCGCATATTTTTGAAGCTGTAACTGTAAAAGTTGGTTTGTTTGTACCCCCCCACCCAATTAGCTTGGAAAAACCAAAAATATTCCTAATTCCGGGAGGTCATATGGCAAACTTCCAGCTTTATAGAAAGAGAAAGACCTCAGTTGCCCTGTGTGTATTATTTCAGGCACAAGCAAGCGGGTACCAGAGTAGAATCACTGATGTTCCGTAACCTAGCTGGATAGCTAAATCCTCACATAAAAGACTCAAAGTTCCTAGTGGGATTCAAACCTTCAGCGGTGAGGGGGCAAGCGGTTTGAAGTCAACGACCTTAATCACTCAGCCAGAGACACCCCAACCTTATCAAAGTCCATTGTTTTAGTCATATCTATAAGAAATAACAGTTTGAAATGTACAGAAAGCTATCCTGAATTTTCAATATAGTGTCAAACCTGTCACCTTTTTATGACCTAAATGCAAAATGCATCATAAAATATTCATGAACAAAGACAAAATAGATCTATTTCCTTTTTTTCTTAGCATAAATTCCCATGTTTTTCGTCTTCACTAGTAATAAATATATAATAATATATAACATACACTTCCACAAAATTTTTTTTATCAAAACATCTTCATCAAACTTTTTTTTTACTTATTTATGCAAAGATATATTAAATAATATTCAAATTAGTGCATGCAAACCTTTTACAACCAAAATATATATAGAGCAAATATACATTAATATATAATTATACAGTAATTATATATACACATAATTATCTTACCTAAAATAGGTTATCAATTATCATTATCAATTATCATTCTCATTTTCATAATAACATCCCTTTGAAACTGATATACAATTATCAGGTACATCTTTAACAATACTTGATGTGCAAGCTTGTACTATGATAAATATCTTATGATAATGTACTATACCATGTGATCAAAATAAACAACTGGGTTCACATATTGGGTGCATTGTTTTTTATGATATCTTCTGATAACATTATAAGTTAAATGTATTATACTAATTTACTTGGCCTTATTTATGAACATTAATCATAGCAAGTTAAAACCAAATGATTTACAGACTCTTAACTTTTTTAATCTTAACTTTTTTTGGGGTTGGGTTTTATGTCGCACCAACACAGTTTAGGTCATATGGCATTTTACAGCTTGACTGGTGTAGGAAGACCTCAGGTGCCCCTCTATGCATTATTTTAGGCATGAACAGAAACCTGAGTAAAACCACTGATGTTCATTAAGCTAGCTTCCTCACATGTACAAACCGAAGTCCATGTTGGGATTCAAACCCAATGACCGGTTTATGACCTGTACACACATTTTGTTGTTTTTGTTCATAAGACCTTTATGCAGAGCCAGGTTGTACTTAGAAAAGGTATTTCTGTACTGTCTCTTTCTGTATTTACTTTAGTCATGGCAAGTTTTTGTTTTGATAAAAAGGCCTGACTGGTATTTTAATTTCTGTTTATTAATCATCTTCCTTATCACTTTGACTATTCCTCTAGTGACTGGTCATTCTTTACATTTTGTGAAACTGTTCCTGTCTTGTTAACAATAAAAGCAAAGCTATACTTTACTTCCTGTCTGCAACAATAAAATAGTGTCAAACTTCAAATATCAACAATTACACACAATTTACACACAAATAAACTCAAGGTCAAGCTTTTTACAAGATTGAAGTTGTTTAAATCTACAATGTATTTTAATGTAAAGCCAGTGTCTTTTGTAATATCAATATTACATTGTATATGGAAATTTGGTGTATAGATGAATAAATATTTTCAACTAAAGATGCTAAATATCATGTCTGCAGATAATTTATCCATAGTTCTTATCTAGAACTCAGTAAATGTTTTTTTTTCCCCCAAGCTACATTGTAATCCACCTTCCCCAGCCTGTTACAAATGCTTAGTCTCACAACAGTGAACATATTCATTAAAATCCCACTATTCATGATGACTTGTCAATACTCACATATTCGTTTTCCTATCTGACCTTGGACATCTGGCAATGACCTTGACCAAAAGGCCCTGAAAATTGTAAACAACTCTATGCCTCACAATATAAAGTAGGCTGACTGTCTTTTTGCATATAATCATTCAATTCAAGACTAAAAAATTGTTTGTATACATTTTTTTTTATCTTACCATTGACCTATATGTGTGACCTCGACCTTGTCCAAAGGGACCCAAATTTTGAGTGCTGCACTCTTGTAAACATTTGTACCAAGTTAAATTAAAATCCCACTACATACGTAGAAGTTTTGCTCTTGACAAGGATATTTTTTTTATCTTTAAGTGTGACCTTCACTTTTGACTCGGAGTTCTGATTTATGCATGTGAGCATTTGTTACAAGTAATAATTAAATTGAGGCATTCATGTAGAAGATAATGCTGCCGACAAATTTTGGACATTTAATCATCCCTGGATAAGTCACAGGTGGCAGTATCAGTGTTTGGACACCCCACCCCTATCTGCCCCTGGACCCCTACTACAACCCTGAAAGAAAATTAATTCAACACTCTAAGGCTAACTATAAGGTATCAAATACAAACACTGATACTGCCACCTGTTGGATAAGTCTTATGATTGTGAATATTTTTAATATAATCCCACAATCCAAATTAACCAAAAAGGTGTTGAGTTGGACATGGGACAAGTTGACTTCAACGGATGAGTGAACTGGAAATCTGTGTGTATAGCCCAACACTCTGCCTTATAATGGTGAATATTTGAAACATATTACATTAAAATCATTCAATGCATGTACAAGTTGCTAAGGACAAATGTTTTTTTTCTTTGAACTCCAGAGTTTTACCTAAGCATATGTCTCATTTTATTTCAAAAATAGGGAAAAAGTTTAATTATGGCTTTTTTTCAAGGGCTCTTCCTTTAAATACGGGAAAATAACATTTTTTTCTGTTTGTGTTGGGAGGGGAAAAGGAAATAAACAGCCTCCTTACATGAAAGGATTCGAAATTTCCCCCCTACAATGACTTTTTGATAATATGCAATATACATGTATTATATTGATGCAAAGCAAAAGTTACATGAGCAAAACATTTTCATAAGCCATCAGTACACCCAAACTTTATCTTTGTCATATGTATGAAATAAAAATATATTTAGCTATTGGATATATCCCATGGTACACTACAATGAAGCCATAAAAATACCTGGGATACAACAACACAGAATCCTGTAAGTGACAGAACATTTTGCAAGACGCTCATGCTCAAAGACATACATGTGATGTTTCAAGTGGATTACTGCTGTGATTATGGGGATAAAATTAGATTGTGGAAAGGCATAGACGCATAGGACATTGGCAGAAGATTTTGAGCTTGGCTGAATCTCATTTCAATGCTTAAGATCCGAGATTTGTATTTGTATATAAAGGGTAGGTCCTACAACCACTAAATGTTGGAGTTAAACTTCTATTCGCAATCTATTCTGACTGAAACCATGGGTGTGTGAGACCCTAATTTGCATAGATAACTTGAATGGTAACGTCCCTTGCTGGCAACAACCACCCTTTTCAGGTCTAATCTCTGTCATTATTCATATTGTACATTTAGGTTCTTATTGACCATGACATGTCTGGTGTCAGTACTTGACAGTAAAAGCTGCTTTTAATGAGCCATAATGGGTGGATGGACCCTAATTACAAAGTATAAACTACTAGAATCCACTTGAGGTTTAATAGAGTTAAAGCAGTTACAATGCTGTACAAGTAAACAGGTCAGAAGCTTCAACTGAATATCTTCAACAGTTATAGAAATAGATCATGCACAGTTTTTTTCTTCAAAGATTATCAGTCGGGATAATTCAGTCAAAATTCATGCAAGACTTGAAGAGTTATTGAACTTTTTTTTGACAGTGGCTTACATTGTATAAATTATGCATGTGAAGAATACAATGGACAGAATCTACTTTAATGGACCCCAGAACTAAATGAGTGTGCATGTGCATTGTTGTTACTACACTTTTATTCTTTTTCTTAGTGTTATCAGGTACGTATGTTAATAGGAAGTGGCTAGCTGTACGGGGCCGTACGGCTAGCCCAAAGTTCTAGCCGTACCTGAGTCACGTACGGCTAGCCAGGACACACTGAATTGTCTAGCTGTACGGCACTTTTCAAAATTATATGAAAGTCGAAAATGCATATGTTATTTTATGTCTTTAAGTGCAGATTTTAACCAAGAAACATCAATTGTCGTTGTATGTTTACTTTGTAGAGATGAATCGCCATGTTGGCTACAGTAAAGAATGTACAAATACCAATCTTTGTCATCAAAAGAGTTAAGTTGCAGTTGATTAACATCAATTGAAATCGTATACATAACTACATGTATTATAATAATCCTTTTTTGTTTCAATAAGATCAATTTTCAACACCTTTAAAATGAAAAACAGCACCGAAAGTATTTATTGTTGAACTCTAATAATTGCTTCAATTACTGACATTTAAAGTTTGTCAATCAGTAAGAAAGTTTGCATGTTCCATGAGACGCATTTTTAATTTAGGCTAATTGATTTTGATTTTATGTTTGATATTTATTTATTTAAAAATAAAATTATACATATAAACACACGACACCAGGGTTCTAGTGAGAATTTATATATTTTTGAAATCGACGAAAACCAGCTTTTTTTGGCCGTTATATGATTATTTATTCCATGAGCTTTATTAACAATTAAATGATTTAATAACTCATCTTTCATAAAAATAAAAACAACAAATCACAAGCATTATCAAATTATCAAGATGACAACACTTGTATTTCCATGGTATTCTTTTCTTTACAAAATGGCGGAGCATCATTATAAAAGTAATCATACGTGGAAAAATGTGGGTCACATCTTGCCAATTAAGAACTTCTTGGTTAAAATACCTGTTTAACATGTTTAAAGACATAAAATAACATATGAATTTTCGAAAAAATACGGCTAGACAAACCAGTGTGTCCTGGCTAGCCGTACATGACTCTTCCATGTTTATATATGTCACGGTTCAGAACTGTTCACTATTTAGGGGAGAAGATGTGTAAGCGGCCGGATAGCTCAGTCGGTAGAGCCGCAGTACGGTATTCCAAGAGGTCCCGGGGTTCGAGTCCCTGTCAGGCATGCACATTTTTCTCACCCTGTGACATTTGGCGCCCAACATGGGGCCGTGACTGATATAGTTCAGAGTTTAATTTTACATTGCTCTGTAACTCTGTAAATTCGAGGATGAAATTTCAATTTAGCAGGGGTATGTCATCCGGTTCAGAACTGTTCACTATTTAGGGGAGAAATGTGTAAGTGCCGGATAGCTCAGTTGGTAGAGCCGCGACGAGGTATTCGAGGGTCCTGGGTTCAGTTCCTGTCACGGTCAGTGCACATTTTTTCACCCTGATGACAATATATACTACCTGGTGTTATTCTGAATTATTGTTGAAATTTTCAAATAGAAATGAAAAAGCAACAACACAATATAAAAGCTCAAGTGTGTTATATTTAATTTATATTAAGTTATTTTTAGGGTCGGCAAAGGAACATTTTTCCCAATACAATTTATCCAGATAAATCACTTAAATTTTCATCTTAAAAAAAAAGGGCCAAAAAAATTACAAATTTTTATCTTTTCTATATCACTGAGTTACCCCCCAAATTAATAGACGCCTTTCTTAAAATTTTTCCCAGTAACCTTTCAATAACTTTTCCCCGATTTTAAACCAATTAAGCTCATAAATCAATTTTAACTCACACCTATCATAGCACTATTAGGACAAAAAACACAAATCTAGTTTTTGCACTGCACCACAAATTTGGCACAAATTATAATTTACAAGAAGTCATAACATTCATGTTATAAAGTGTTAAAATTGTAATAATTACTTTTCTCCTTATTCATTCCATTTCTAAGAAAATCTTTGGCAGTTTAGATCAAGCAAACAAATTTAATCAAAAGTAATTTTTGCTCAGGAAAATGTAAACAAAGTTTTATAAATTTCTAAATAGCGAAAAGTCTATTTTAACGAAAAGTACTCGCCTATAGCACAACATAGTACTTAACGGTAGTCAGACTATTCTCTCCCTTACCAGTTCCTCCCCTGACGTTTCCTCCTTGACGGTTCTCTCCCTATTTTGGGGGAGAAACCGTCTTTCTGCATATTACAATAGCAGACAGTTTCCTTCCCATTTCATTTATTTTTACACATTATTATTAAAGTATTTAGATGTTTTTAGATAGATAAATAAATGGGTAAGTTTTAATTATAATGATATAAAATTAGGAAAAAAAGGAAGATTTTTATTGAAGTGTTTAGATGTTAAATAAATTGGGTAACCTTATCATTCAATTATATAAATTAAATTTTCTAGAAAAACTTTTTTTTAGCATATAATTTTAATATTCTGATTTTTTAAGTAAGATGTAATTGCTATACTTTTCAGTGTGGTTGCCATTGAAAATAACTTAAGGAATAATTTACTTGATAAGGATAATCATAAGTTATTATTATTCTAATAAATTTAAATATTGAAACTTATAAGGCAAAAAATGATTAATGAATTTTAATTGCGCATAAATTTCATACTTTTGTATAATGAAAAAAGGAGTTTTCTAAATTACAACTCGTTTAAGTTTCTGTCAAAAAG
>NW_026854331.1:0-9704 GCF_026571515.1 Ruditapes philippinarum
TAAACCCCTTTAAACCCCCAAGTTTTTTCTGTCAAGGACATTGGTGGGGTATGAATCGCTTCAGCGATAGTTCTAGTTATTTTTGTCAACAAAGTAGATTAATCAGGGTAAAGGGATTGTTTAGAAGGTAGGCTTGTATATAATACATGTCTCTCTCCAGGTTTTTACACAGGTCTGTTGTGGACCAGTCTGCAAATTAATGACTGAAAAGGGAGTATTGACGAGCGCAAAATCTTGAATTTTCAATAATTATTATCAACACTTTTAGTAAGGGTCACAATGAAATGCTTTTGCTATTTATTTGCGTTTAAAAGATTTTAGTCCATATACTGCAGCATGGTTGCTTTCGTACATTTCCTTAGCTGACAGTGAGTACTGTTTGGCTAAATTTTCACTCCCACTAATTTGCAATATCAGGAGTGTTGGCATGAAGCTGATATTCTAATAGAGTATGTAAAAAATGAACCTTAAAGTTGCCATTCTATTGGTACACCACAGTTTATTTCTGAGCAAGTATGGTATCCGGCTAGCTTACCCTTAGTTGCAAGTGCTTAAAATGTTGCACTAAGGTGTGTTGGAGTTTTTCCTTTATCATTAAAAACTAGAAAATCTCCATCTTATAGATAACAGGGTCATTGTAAGTTAAAACCAAACAAAATGAAAAAATCTTTATTCAAATTTGAATTTTTGTGCCCCCACGTTAGTGGCGGGCATTTAGATAACGTGGGGGCATTTAGATTTACCCTTGTCTGTCCGTCCGTCCGTCTGTCCGTCCGTCCTTCTGTCCGTCCGTCCGTCTGTTCACTTTTGTGTCGCACGTAACTGAAAAAGTATTTGACCTAGAGTCATGAAACTTTACAGGAATGTTGATCAGCATGTGTAGTTGTGCACCTGGGTATTTTCGTCTGGATATTTTTAGTATTTTCAGAGTTATTGCCCTTGACTTAGTAAAATTTTGCAATTTTCAATTTGTGTCGCATGTAACTCAAAAAGTATTTGACCTAGAGTCATGAAACTTTACAGGAATGTTGATCAGCATTGTGTAGTTTGTGCACCTGGGTATTTTCGTCTGGATATTTTTAGTGTTTTCAGAGTTATTGCCCTTGACTTAGTAAAATTTTGCAATTTCAACTTGTGTCGCATGTTACTCAAAAAGTATTTGACCTAGAGTCATGAAACTTTACAGGAATGTTGATCAGCATGTGTAGTTGTGCACCTGGGTATTTTCGTCTGGATATTTTTAAGTATTTTCAGAGTTATTGCCCTTGACTTAGTAAAATTTTGCAATTTTCAACTTGTGTCGCATGTAACTCAAAAAGTATTTGACCTAGAGTCATGAAACTTTACAGGAATGTTGATCAGCATGTGTAGTTGTGCACCTGGGTATTTTTCGTCTGGATATTTTTAGTATTTTCAGAGTTATTGCCCTTGACTTAGTAAAATTTTGCAATTTTCAACTTGTGTTGCACGCAACTCAAAAAGTATTTGACCTAGAGTCATGAAACTTAACAGGAATGTTGATCAGCATGTGTAGTTGTGCACCTGGGTATTTTCGTGTGGATATTTTTAGTATTTTCGGAGTTATTGCCCTTGACTTAGTAAAATTTTGCAATTTTCAACATGTGTCGCACGTAACTCAAAAAGTATTTGACCTAGAGTCATGAAACTTTACAGGAATATTGATCAGCATGTGCAGTTGTGCACCAGTGTTTTCGTCGTGATTTATTTAGTATTTTTAGAGTTATTGCCCTTCACGTAGATTTTTTTTTCAATTTTTAACTTGTGTCGCAAGTAACTCAAAAAAGGATTTTACATAGTCATTAAACCTTATGGGCAGCTTGCTCAGCATATTTAGATTTGCACCTTGGGTTTCGCTTGTGGATTTATCCAGTATTTGTAGAGTTTTTTCCCTTGACTTAGTAAAAAGATTGACAGAACAGTGGCGTGGTGGGGGCACCCGTGTCCTATGGACACATTTCTAGTTACTAATTGATTTATTTCTAATAAATGGTTGATTACACATAGCTTTATAATGATAGTTTTTAAAGTTTCAGATGTTGTGGTTGGGGCGACTAGTGTGACTCCTCAAACTGAGGTAATCTTTTATTTACTGTGTTACAAATGATCATTAGCCAATCATATTATATAGAGGATATTGAATGAGTGCAGTGATTTTTTTACCTCTGCATCCTGAGTCCAGAACTCATTGAATTTGCTGTGGATGCAAAGTTTCAAATAATGTGCATCTTTTGGATGCATACTTTTTCTGTGTAGGGAGTCCTGTCTGACAGGAATTTGGTAATAAATACCAAATTGTGTTCAAGTTATGTTAATCATATTCTAGGTCTGCAAATCTTTTACAGATAAGAAATAATAATGTGCTATATTGGAAAATGAAGTTTTGATTAATCTCAAACAAAATTAATGGAAATAAACTTATTAGATTTATTTGACAGTTTTGAATAATTTCAGTATCAGAAGCATTGTAGTTAATGTAGAAATAAAATTCATTTTTTCTTCATTCCATTGTAAATATACCTTTCATATATCACTAAAGCAATATTAAGCCTTGTAACTTGGATTTGTCGGCTAAATTTTAGGACTCATAGATTTATAGCCCAGCGAGTCCTAGGACCCACACTGATGAGTTTGTAAAAAAATCACTGTGAGTGTAGGTTTAATACTAAATTTATTGAACAAGTTGAATAAAATCATAATATGCGAGCCTCTGGCATAATATTGTTTTATTCAACAAGTTCAATGAATTTAGTTTTGAATCTACACAAATATAATATTCTATTTATCACATATATAAAATAAGAACAGTAAACTGTTAAAAAAAGCAATTTTTCATTGACACGCTTACATAAGCGCGCTTTAACGCAATGTTTATATATAGAGCAAATGACGTCAGGTCAAAGTGTTATTACACTAGTGTAATATCTTTTTTATTAAATGGCTTTATTACACTCCTGCGCCACGGTTTATGTGATAAAAAAAACACTTTAAAAATGTAAAAAAGGGAATACATTATACCAGCTCTGTTTATTGATTTATCTGTGTAGTAAGGTATGAATAATACTATCTATATGTTTTTTTAAGGTTTCAGTTAACTTGGGAGTAAATTATACTAGCTATGTTTTTTAGCTCACCTGTCACAAAGTGACAGGGTGAGCTTTTGTGATCGCTTTTCGTCCGGCGTCCGTCCGTCCGTCCGTAAACTTTTACTTTAAATGACATCTCCTCATAAACCACTTGGCCAATTTCATCCAAACTTCACAGGAATGTTCCTTTGGTGGTCACCTTTAAAAATTGTTCAAAGAATTTAATTCCGTGCAGAACTCTGGTTGCCATGGCAACCGAAAGAAAAAACTTTAAATATCTTCTTATAAAAAACCCAAAGAGCTAGAGCTTAGATATTTGGCATGAAACATTTTCTAGTGAGTGTCTACCAATTTTGTTCAAATAAAAGCCCTGGGGTCAAAATTGGCCCCGCCCCAGGGGGTCATTGATTTTCTCTATATGTATATAGTAAAAACTTAGAAAATCATCTTTAAAAGAACTCAAAGAGCTAGAGCTAAGATATTTAGCATGAAACATGTTCTATTGGGTGTCTACCAAGTTTGTTCAAATAAAAGCCCTGGGGTCAAAATTGGCCCACCCCAGGGGGTCATTGATTTTCCCTATATGCATATAGTAAACTTAAAAAAATTTCTTTTAAAAAACTCAAAGAGCTAGAGCTATGATATTTAGCATGAAACATGTTCTAATGGGTGTCTACCAAGTTTGTTCAAATAACAGCCCTAGGGTCAAAATTGGCCCCGCCCCAGGGGGTCATTGATTTTCCCTATATGCATATAGTAAAAACTTAAAAATTCTTATGTTTAAGAACCCAAAGAGCTAGAGCTAAGATTTTCAGCATGAAACATCTTCTAATGAATGTCTTCCAAGTTTGTTCAAATAAAAGCCCTAGGGTCAAAATTGGCCCGCCCCAGGGGTCAATGATTTTCACTATATGCATATAGTAAAAACTTAAAAAATCTTCTTTTTAAGAACTCAAAGAGCTAGAGCCAAGATATTTAGCATGAAACATGTTCTAATGGGTGTCTACCAAGTTTGTTCAAATAAAAGCCCTGGGGTCAAAATTTGCCCCACCCTAGGGGGTCATTGGTTTTCCTTATATGTGTATAGCAAAAACTTAAAAATCTTCCTTGAAAAAACCCAAATAGCTAGAGTTAAGATATTAAGCATGAAACATCTTCTAGCAAGTGTCTACAAAGTATGTTCAAATTAAAGCCCTGGGGTCAAAACTGGCCCCGCCCCTGGGTGTCATTGTTTTTAAACTATATGTGTAAAATAAACTTAAAAAATCTTCTTTTAAAAAACCCAATGAGCTAGAGCTTAGATGTTTATTCTTCTTATGGGTGTCTGCCAAGTTTGTTCAAATAAAAGCCCTTGGGTTAAAATTTGCCCTGCTTGAGGGGGGGGGGGGATAATTATTTTTCATTATATGTGTGTAGTTAAAACTTAACATCATGAAACATCTTCTAATGGGTGTCTTCCAAGTTTGTTAAAATAAAAGCCCTGGGGTTTAAACTGGCCCCACTCCAGGGGGCCTATATACAGGTGAGCGACCTCAGGGCCATCATGGCCCTCTTGTTTAAGGTTTCAGTTAACTTGGGAGTAAATTATACTAGCTATGTTTTATTAAGGCATCAGTTAACTGGGGTGTAAATTATACTAGCTATGTTTTATTAAGGCATCAGTTAACTGGGGAGTAAATTATACTAGCTATGTTTTATTAAGGCATCAGTTAACTGGGGAGTAAATTATTCTATGTTTTATTAACAGATCAGTGTGCTAGGGAAATAAATTAATCTACATTAGTACCTATGTTTTATTGTCCCCCGCCTTTTCGTAGAAAAAAGGGGGATATAGAAATAGGCTCCGTCCGTCTGTCCGTCCGTCCGTCTGTCCGTCCGTCACACTTTCGTGTCCGGTCCATAACTTTGTCATTTATGAAAGGAATTTGAAATTACTTGGCACAAATGTTTATTATAATAAGACGATGTGTCATGCGCAACAACCAGACCCCTACCTCCAGGGTCAAGGTCACACTTGCTCATTCAAGGTCAAAATTGCCTATTTGAGGTATATGTCGTGTCCGGTCCATAACTTTCTTATCTATGAAGGATTTTTTGTAAATACTTGCCATAATTGTTCACAATAATCAGACGATGTGTCATGCGCAAAAACCAGTTACCTACCTTTCAAGGTCAAGGTCACACTTGGAGGTCAAATATTAACATAGTCTGTTACAGGGTATATTTCGTGTCCGGTCCATAACTTTCTTATCTATGAAGGGATTTTGTAATACTTGGCCATAAATTGTTCACAATTATCAGACGATGTGTCATGCGGAAAAAGCAGTCACCTACCTTCAAGGTCAAGGTCACACTTGGAGGTCAAATATTAACATATTCTGTTACAGGGTATATTTCGTCCGGTCCATAACTTTCTTATCTATGAAGGGTTTTTGTAAATACTTGCCATAATTGTTTCATAATAATCAGACGATGTGTCATGCGCAAAAACCAGTTGCCTACCTTCAACGTCAAGGTCACATTGGAGGTCAAATATTAACATAGTCTGTTACAGGGTATATTTCGTGTCCAGTCCATAACTTTTCATTTATCAAAGAATTTGAGAATAACTTGGCACAAATGCTTTTGTTTTAATAAGACGATGTGTCATGCGCAACAACCAGGACCCGTACCTTCAGGGTCAAGGTCGTACTTGTTCAATTCAAGGTCAACATTGTCTATTTGAGGGTATATGTCGTGTCCAGTCCATAACTTTCTTATCTATGAAGGACTTTTGTAAATACTTGCCATAATTGTTAACAATAATCAGATGATGTGTCATGCGCAAAAACTGTCACCTACCTCCAAGGTCAAGGTCACACTTGGAGGTCAAAATACTTAGATAGTCTGTTACAGGGTATTTTTGTGTTCAGGTCTATAATTTTTCATATAGATCAAAGGATTGTGAAAATACTTCGCACAAATATGTCACTATAATAAGAGGATGTGTTCATGCGCAACACCTGCATCCCTACCTCCAAGGTCAAGTCACACTTAGAAGAGGTCAAAAATTAACATAGTCTGTTTATAAAGGGTATATTTTGTGTTGAATCTAGAAACTTCTCATAGTTCAAGGGATTTTTGAAATAACTTTGCAAATAGTCACAATAATAAGACGTTATGTCATGCACACAACACCTGGTCCCCTACCTCCAAGGTCAAGTTCAACTTAGAGGTGCAAAGCTTAACATGATAGATTTTTAAATTCCTTGTTTCATTTTATTTTTTTAACAAATTTATTGTTACATTTGCAGATCTAGCATTGATCATAATTTTGGACTGAATGTCCTGAGGTCCATACCTCAATCTTTTGAAATAGCACAATTTTATGCTTCATATAAAACTCCCGGTAACTCTGTTACAAATTCTTGTTTATATATATATCACCTATTTTTATGCCCCCGCCATATAATGGCTGGGGCATATGGTGTTACCCTGTTCCGTTATTCCGATATTCTGTCATTCCCTCATCATCAGTTTCTGTTTATTATCTTAGTAACGGTTGCACACATTCATCTAAAATTTGGCATATGGATACATAATGAGAAAATACAGGTCAAGTTCGAATTTGGTCATGGTTGAATGATTTTTGGCCGAGTAATTTCCCACTTTTACTTTGAAAATATGAAATTTTTCGTTTCCATTTATTATCTCCCCAACAGTATTACATATTCAACTCAAACTTAACATATGGATATGTCATGAGAAAAATCAGGTCAGGATCGAAGTTGGTCTTGGTTTGATGATTTTTGGCAGAGTTATGCCCCTTTTACTTTGAAAATATGAAATTTTAAGTTTCCGTTTATTATCTCCCCAACAGTATTACATATTCAACTCAAACTTAAGACATGGATATGTCATGAGAAAATACAGGTCAGGTTCGAAGTTGGTCATGGTTTGATGATTTTTGGCAGAGTTATGCCCCTTTTATTTTGAAAATAATATGAAATTTTCCATTTCCGTTCATTATCTCCCCAAGGGTATTACACATTCAACTCAAACTTGACATATGGATATATCATGAGAAAATACAGGTCAAGTTTGAAGTTGGTCATGATTTAATGATTTTTGGCAGAGTTATGCCCCTTTTACTTTGAAAATATGAAATTTTCCGTTTCTGTTTATTATCTCCCCAACGGTATTACACATCATACTCAAATTTGACATATAGATACGTCAAAGGAATGCACAGGTCAAGATCAAATTTGGTCATGGTTTGATGATTTTTGGCAGAGTTATGCCCCTTTTATTTTGAAAATAATATGAAATTTTCCATTTCCGTTCATTATCTCCCCAAGGGTATTACACATTCAACTCAAACTTGACATATGGATATATCATGAGAAAATACAGGTCAAGTTCGAAGTTGGTCATGATTTAATGATTTTTGGCAGAGTTATGCCCCTTTTACTTTGAAAATATGAAATTTTCCGTTTCTGTTTATTATCTCCCCAACGGTATTACACATCATACTCAAATTTGACATATAGATACGTCAAAGAAATGCGCAAGCCAAGTTCGAATTTGGTTATGGTTCAGTGATTTTTTGCAGAGTAATGCCCCTTTCACTTTGAAAATAATATGAAATTTTTAGTTTCAGTTCATTATCTCCCTTTCGGTGTTACATATTCAACTAAATTTGACATATAGATATGTCAATTGAATGCACAGGTCAAGTTCGAATAAGGCCATGGTCCGATGTTTTTGGCAGAGTTATGTCCCTTTAACTTTGAAAAAAATGAAATTTTCAGTTCCCATTAATTATCTCCCCAAGAGTTGTTCATATTCAACTCAAATTAAAGATATGGATATGTCATCAGAATGCATTGGTCAATTTCCAGTTTGGTCATGGTTTGATGATAGCTGACAGTTATCCCTTTTGAACCTTGAAAAAAAAATCAGAAAATTTTTAAGTTTCAGTTCTTATTCCCCAATGGTTGTACAATTTAACCTTTTAAATTTTAAATACAGAACTTTTAGGGAAAAGCAGTTCAAGTTTTAATTTTGGGTTTTTGGGGTTTAATATTTTGGGGCAAAAATTGTTCCCTTTTGAATTTTCAGTTTCGCATTAACTTTTGCGGAAAAGTATGTAGCCAAATTTTAAAGGCTAGAAATTCTATGCATTTTTCAAAAATTAAAATGAATAGTTTCAGTGCCTTGAAATTTGTTTAAAAAAGGTTTGTGTTAAATTGAATGTTTTTTAAATTAAAAAGAAAAAAATAATTTTTGCATACAAAATTTTGGGAATAAAAATTATAAAAAATTTGAAATTTTGGCTGCATGCGGGGGCATCCGTGGCATGATGACACATTTCTAATTTATTGATGTATTGTTGTACATACCAGTTATATTTAAGAGTAAAAAATCATTTATTTTATGTGAGAACTGATCATTTTAGCTTTAGCACTTTTTCTATAAATTTGTATACTTTTTCCAGAAAAGGAAGGGAGGATGGCCGAAAGGAAAGAAAAGACGGAAAGTGAAGGACACAAATGCTCCAAAACAGCCTTTATCTGGTTACATCCGGTTCCTGAATGAGAGGAGGGAGAGATTGAGAACAGAACATCCTGGTCTTTCATTTGTAGAAATAACTCGTCTTCTAGGATCTGAATGGACGAAACTTCCACAACACGAGAAACAGGTAATGTCCCTTGTTTTACAAGTTTTTTTTTAAAACTATTTTGTCCCAAATGATCAAGGTGTTTGATTGTATTATCTAACTTGCTGTCCCTTAAGCATGCTCAAATGGTCTCAATGGAAAATCTCATAAACTGAAGCTGGGTCATCAGTCATACCAATATTTTACTTCAACATCCTAAATGGTTCTCATACAAGTCAGCTCAAATCAAATTTTGTCAGAAGAGGTAAAAATAAAATATTTATAAAAGTTATAAAGCTCTATCTTTAAAAAAATTTTTTATAAAATTTTATATCATCAGTAAAAATTATATTTGTTCAATAATTTTGCGGTATTCTTGAAACAGTTTTTACATTGAATGTCTCCGTTATTTAACACACATGAATATTGTACATGAACAAAGTAAAATGTTTCTGAACAGAATATTATTCTACTATTTCAAGTAGGGTTTTATCTGTTTAGAAATTATGATTTAGTGCATGCATCATTCCGTTTTAAGGCAATATTTTTAGCAAATTTAATTCATGCAAGCATTTTGGATTTTTTTTTGAAATTCAGACAATGATTTTTGCAGCATATATAACATGTATAGCTTTATGCACTTTAAAAGACTTCTATTTGAAGGAAACTTTATCAATATTGAGGACCACTAAAAGGTACAAAAAAGTTTGCTCAAGTAAATTTGATCTGCTTAACTGAAGCTTAAAATATATATACCTTTATACTATTCTTTTCATGTAACAAAACGTTTTGTCAATAGTATTCTTACATTGTGCTCCAATGAATTTGCCCTGTTATTACATATATGGGTCACTAAAACTTAAATAACTTGGTATTTAGCAGTAGCAACTTTAAATGGGCCTTATCCACCATGTTAGAAACAGAAATTTTTGTTGCAGCTATGGATTAGTGCTGTGATGATA